>NC_041230.1:41637702-41684029 GCF_002837175.3 Physeter macrocephalus | reverse complement strand
ATTTGCATATATTGAAGAATCTTTGCATCCCTGGGATAAACCTCACTTGATCATGGTGTATGATCCTTTTAATGTGCTGTTGGATTCTGTTTGCTAGTATTTTGTTGAGGATTTTTGCATCTATGTTCATCAGTGATATTGGCCTGTAGTTTTCTTTCTTTGTGATGTCTTTGTCTGGTTTTGGTATCAGGGTGATGGTGGCCTCATAGAATGAGTTTGGGAGTGTTCCTCCCTCTGCTATCTTTTGGAAGAGTTTGAGAAGGATAGGTGTTAGCTCTTCTCTAAATGTTTGATAGAATTCGCCTGTTAAGCCATCTGGTCCTGGGCTTTTGTTTGTTGGAAGATTTTTTAATCACAGTTTCAATTTCAGTGCTTGTGATTGGTCTGTTTATATTTTTTATTTCTTCCTGGTTCAGTCTCGGAAGGTTGTACTTTTCTAAGAATTTCTCCATTTCTTCCCGGTTGTCTGTCCATTTTATTGACATATAGTTGCTTGTAGTAATCTCTCATGATCTTTTGTATTTCTGCAGTGTCCGTTGTTACTTCTCCTTTTTCATTTCTAATTCTAGTGATTTGAGTCTTCTCCCTTTTTTTCTTGATGAGTTGGGCTAATGGTTTATCAATTTTGTTTATCTTCTCAAAGAACCAGCTTTTAGTTTTGTTTATCTTTGCTATCGTTTCCTTCATTTCTACTTCTGCTTTTTTGACCATGTATTTTTGTACCCTTCTCATGCTGCCTTTGAAAAAGGCTTTGTAAACTTGTTTCTTCCTCCTTTTCACGCCTTATATCATGGAACAGAACAGTGCTTTCCAAACTTGAGTAATTTTTCTAAGGGGCAAAGTTACAAATACCCCCCCAGTTTTGTCTTAAATTATTTTTATTGTAACGTTATTTAAGTATGTAAAAATAGAAGAGTTTTTATACAACTGTAAACCAGTAAAGTTAAAATAACATTAATTTAAGGGAATGGATGTTTTGCTTCACTGATTCATTCCACAAATATTTATTGAGCAGATGTTGTGAGTTGGGTTGGTACTGAGAGCACAGTGGTGAGCAAAGTATGACACCAGCCCTACTCTTGTAGCTTAGAGTCTGGTAGAAGAGACAGAAAAATTCACTGAGAAATTGCCTGCCACAACGTGGATATGGTACTGACTGCTCAGCTACAAATTAGTCGAGTTTTTTTCTCTCCTATTTTCTACATCTTTGCCAGTTATTCAGTAGGAGATTGTCTCAGTCTTATCTCCCAACCTATCTTATGAGATTTCCTTGTCTTCTGTATGTTTTTATTTTTTAAGAGGTCTTTTTAAAGTCTCTGAATATGTTTTTTTTTTTTTTTTTTTTTTTTTTTTTGTGGTATGCGGGCCTCCCTCTGTTGTGGCCTCTCCCGTTGCGGAGCACAGGCTCCGGACGCGCAGGCTCAGCGGCCATGGCTCACGGGCCCAGCCGCTCCGCGGCATGTGGGATCCTCCCAGACCAGGGCGCGAACCCGGTTCCCCTGCATCGGCAGGCGGACGCGCAACCACTGTGCCACCAGGGAAGCCCAATATGTATTTTTTTTAATAGTCTATTATTTTTGTTTCATGGCTACAATGTCTTCTAACTCTCTGAGAATATTATAGTCCCTTTTTAACTTTTCTTGTTTCTGTATTGTTTCCTTCTATCTATCTCTTAGATTTAAACTATTTTATAATAGAGGCTTTTCTGAAAGGTTTCGTGGCCCTTGGCTGTTCATATTTAAGAGTGAGGTACTAAAAAGTGGATTGGAACCTCTTGTGTGCTTGGGTGGGCTTATTGCCAGATGCCAATTCATTGTTTGTTTTTTTCTCTTTTTTCCTTCCAGTTTCATTGAGATGTAATTGACATACAGCACTGTATAAGATGTACAGCATAATGACTTGACTTACATACATCATGAAATGATTATCACAGTAATTTTAGTGAACATCCATCACCTCATATAGATACAAAATTAAAGAAATAGAAAAATTAATTTTTGTAATGAGAACTCTTACGATTTACTCTCAGCAGTTTTCATATATAACATACAGCAGTGTTAATTATATTTACCATGTTGTGCATTACATCTCTAGTACTTACTTTACAATGGGAAATTTGTAGTACCTTTTGAGTGCCTTCATCCAATTGCCCCTTCCCTCCCACTCCCTGCCTCTGGTAACCACAAATCTGATCTCTTTTTCTGAGCTTGTTGCATGTTTGTTTGTTTTTGAAGTTTAATTGACCTGTAACATTATGTTGTTCCTGTTACACAACATAGTGATTTTTTTCTGTACATTTCAAAATGATCACGATAAGTCGTTATATGTCACCATACAAACACATTACTTAGTTATTGCCTATATTCCCCACACTGTACATTTCGTACTTATGACTCATTTATTTTGCAGCTGGAACTTTGTACCTCTTAATCTCCCTCACCTATTTCCTCCTCCCACCCACCTCTTGAAACCACCTGATTGTTCTCTGTATCTATAATTCTGTTTCTGTTTTTGTTTGTTCATATGTTTTAGTTTCTAGATTCCACATATAAGTGAGATCATGATATTTTTCTTTCTCTGTCTGACTTATTTCACTTAGCATAATGCCCTCTAGGTCTATCCATGTTGTTGCAAATGGCAAGATTTCATTCTTTTTTATGGGTAATATTCCATTGTATATATCTACCGCATTTTCATTCATCTATTGATGGGCACTTGGGTTGCTTCCATATCTTGGTGGTTGTAAATAATGCTTCAGTGAGAATAGGTGTGCATATGTTTTTTCTAATTAGTGTTTTTGTTTTCTTTGGATAAATACCCAGGAGTTGAATTGCTGGATCAGATGTTAGTTCTGTTTTTAATCTTTTGAGGAATCTCCATACTGTTTTCCATAGTGGCTACACCAATTTACATTCCCACTAACAGTACACTAGTGTTCCTTTTTCTTCACATCATCACCAACACTTGTTATTTCCGGTCTTTTTTTTATGATAGCCATTCTGACAGGTGTGAGGGGTTATCTAATTGTGATTTTGATTTGCAGTTCCTTAATTAGTGATATTCAGCATCTTTTCATGTGCCTGTTGGCCATGTGTTTGTCGTCTTTGGAAAAATGTCTGTTCAGATCTTCTGCCAGTTTTCTAATTGGATTGTTTTTTGTTGTTGAGTTGTATGAGGTTTTTGTATCTTTTGGATATTGACCCCTTATCAGATATATTGTTTGCAAATATTTTCTCCAATTCAGTAGGTGGCCTTTTCATTTTGTTGATAGTTTCCTTCACTGTACAAAAGCTTTTTAGTTGGATGTAGTCCCATTTGTTTATTGTTGCTTTTGTTTCCCGTGCCTGAGACATACCCAAAAGAGTATTACTAAGACCAGTGTCAAAGAGCGTACTGCCTATATTTTTTCCTAGAAGTTTTATGGTTTCAGATCTTACATTTAAGTCTTTAATCCGTTTTGAATTTATTTTTGTGTATGTGTTGAGAGAGTAGTCCAATTTTCCCAACACCATTTATTGAAGAGGCTGTCTTTTCCCCATTGTATATTCTTGCCTCCTTTGTTGTAGAATAATTGCCCATATAACTATGGGTTCATTTTGGGGCTCTCTATTCTGTTTCATTGATTTGTCTGTTTTTATGCCAATACCATACTGTTTTGATGACTGCAGCTTTTTTAGTATAGCTTGAGATCAGGGAGCATGATACCTCCAGCACCAACTCATTGTTAAATGATCTGACTAAGCCCTTTCTTGAGGGAACTCCAGACTGTCAGGAACTAGTTTTCTTTCCTTGGATTGGTCATTCTCCTCAGAGAGGAGTTCTGTCTTCTACCTGGAAGGTATAAGCTGGCTGCATTTTTGAGAGCACAGGGAGAAGGAAGCCAAAGGTATCATTCCTCTCTTAGAGAAGATTTACACTTAATTCTCTTGTTGCCAGTATCTCTGCTCTCTGCTGTGCATGGAGCCCAGAGTTCCTTTAGTTTAACCTCCCCAGAGAGCAAGCCTCCTGTATTCTGATAGGGTAGGGAGGGTGGTTATACAGTTTCATGGGTAGGGGAATGGGAGAGTAGAGGCAGCTGCTTCTACTTTTAATGTAAATCTTGTTTATAGCCTCTCTTATACTCCTCCTTTATATCAAGATTAATTCCAGACGAAACAAAGATTTACATGTTTTTTTAAAAAATGAAACCTTAAAGAAACAAAGTTAGGCATTAAAAAAATAATCTCATAGTGGAAAAGGCATAAACATGCCACAAAACCTAAAAGTGATAAACAAAGAGTGATAATATAAGTAAAAATTAAAGATTTCTGCATAGTATAAAGCAAAACAAAAACCATTGTTAAAAGACAAATAACAAACTGATAAGTACCCAGTACCACTGAAAGTCTACCTAACACTTGAGTGCCCCCTCACTGAACTTCCAGGTATTGGAACCACTCTGGTCCAATAGCAGTCATCTCCTGCCTGTACTATTGTAGTAACTTCTTGAAAGTTTTTTCTACATCTACTTTGGCTTCCTTTAGTCTGTTCACCATTCCATCAGAACAACTAAGGGTTCTGTTCAAAACACTGATCTGATCCAGTCACTACCCCTTGCTTTAAAGTCCTTTAGTAGTTTCCTGTTGTTCTTGTGATAGAAACAAAACTAATAAAGCCTACACGGCCCTGCACTGTCTGGCCCCCATCTGCCTTTCTTTATTTCCTACCACACTCTTCCTCTGGGCTTTGCACAAGAGGCTCACTGATTTTATTTTGGCTTGAGGATTGGCCCTGTTTTTCTGGCAGAGGCTTTTGCACATGCTGTTTTCTTTTCCTGGAATGTTCTTCCTTCCCTCCATGTTTAGTTAACTCCTGATCATCCTTTACATCTCAGTGAAGTATCACTTTATCTGACTTTTGTGATCAGGTCTGATTCTTCTGTTGTAAGCATTTAGTTTAGAGTACTTTTCCTTTCCCCTTATCACAGCTGCATTTGTACCTTTATCTTTGTGATTATTTGAGTAATGATTGTTTTTACCCAGAGACTGTTAAGGTTTTATAAGAGTAGGAACAATGTCTGTTTTTGTTCATCGTTTGTAGTGTATAACATAATGCTTATAATAGAGTTTGGCACATAGTTGCAGCTCAGTGGATGGCTGGATAAAAAACTAAATGAATTAATATGTACCCCTTAAGGCTTTACAGACCTAGTCTTTTGGAAATCCTGTTTACTGTTTAGTTTTTTTTTTTTTTATTTTTTACGCGGACCCCTCACTGTTGTGGCCTCTCCCGTCGCGGAGCACAGGCTCTGGACGCGCTGGCTCAGCGGCCATGGCTCACGGGCCCAGCCGCTCCGCGGCATGTGGGATATTCCCGGACCGGGGCACGAACCCGCGTCCCCCTGCATCGGCAGGCGGACTCTCAACCACTGCGCCACCAGGGAAGCCCCTGTTTACTGTTAATAGGAGGAAGCTTGAAGCCCTCTGTAGGAGTGATTTCCATTTTTATTTACTGTTCTTTTTCTCTGTAGGTTGCTGATCAACTCTGTGCCAAGTATAGCAAGGAATATGGCAAGTTATGTAGGACCAACCAGATTGGAACTGTGAATGACCGGGTAATGAACATAATTGTTAAGCATGAAGCAATGGGTGGGGTGGGGGCAGGTTATTTTTATTGCCTGCAGTGAGTCCAGTGGATACCACTGTAATGTAGGGTTAATCTGGGATTGCACATTTCATAGTAAGAGAGAGAACGCTGTCTGGTGGTGCAGTCAGCTCCTTACCCCTGTCCTACACCTCTGATTGTAAAGCTTTCCGTCATCCTGTGTCTTTCTGATTTTGTACCTTATCCTTTGTGCCACTTGTGATTTATGGAGGTAGAAGTGAGGTGGGGAGAAGGGTAGATGATTTCAAATGTGGAAGGCAGCAGTATCAGTGTTTGAGGCATATGTAACCAGAGAATGTGAGAGATACATGGGTCTTGTGCTATGTGATTGGAAAAAAAAAATAATTTAACTGGTTGGAGCTTCTTTTTTTCCTCTCAATTTGAAATGTGAGGAACAAAGTTTAAAATTGATACAGGTTAGGCTTAGGCTGGTTGATGCAGATGCATCTTAACCCTGGATCTTTTACTTACAGCTAATGCACAAACTGAGTGTGGAGGCCCCACCCAAAATCCTGGTGGAGAGATACCTGATTGAAATTGCCAAGAACTACAATGTGCCCTATGAGCCTGACTCTGTGGTCATGGCAGAAGCTCCTCCTTAGAATACAAAGGAAAATGAGTCTCTCGATATCACTGTCTTTGAAAAATAACCATTTTCTTTGCACTCAAGTTTGCATGTGGGAGTTTAAGCCTTTGTCCAGTTAATGCCTCTGGGATAACAATAAATATGCCTGCATCTCTCAGGTATTTAGGGATCCTGGTGGAGAGATACCTGATTGAAATTGCCAAGAACTACAATGTGCCCTATGAGCCTGACTCTGTGGTCATGGTACGTTTAGAGTATTAGAATACAAAGGAAAATGAGTCTCTCGATATCACTGTCTTTGAAAAATAACCATTTTCTTTGCACTCAAGTTTGCATGTGGGAGTTTAAGCCTTTGTCCAGTTAATGCCTCTGGGATAACAATAAATATGCCTGCATCTCTCAGGTATTTAGGGATCAGATGAGATGAATGACTGAAAACACTTTGAAAAGGTACAAACTTTGATACAAATATAAAGTGGCATTATTGCTACTTTTCAGTGAGGTTCAAGGAATTGAGAGGCCCCTATGGGTAGCAAGAAAAGCCCCAAGACCCAGAACAGATCCTGAAAACATCTGTTGTGTGCCTGCCGTGTGCCCCAGAAAGCTGAGAATACAGAAAATATATAAACAATGTCCCTGTCCTAAAGAGGCTTACAGTGAAAGAAGGGCAGATATGCAAATAGTAAATCAGCAGTTAATGTTGACCAGGTATAGTATATGTTTTGGTGTGCTGCTCAGACAACCCTCCCCCTGCCTGAAGTACACATTTCAGGACAGAAGCATTTATTCTGCCAGCTCTTTTTTTAAAAAACAAATTTATTTATTTTTGGCTGCAGTGGGTCTTCGTTGCGGTATGTGGGCTTCTCATTGCAGTGGCTTTTCTTGTTACGGAGCATGGGCTCTAGGTGCACGGGCTTCAGGAGTTGTGGCGCGTGAGCTTAGTTGCTCCGCGGCATGTGGGCTCTTCCTGGACCAGGGCTTGAACCCCTGTCCCCTGCGCTGGCAGGCAGATTCTTAACCGCTGTGCCAGCAGGGAAGCCCCTCTCTCAGCTCTTGACAGTATTGATGACTGGTGGCTCACGCAGCTGAGTGTCCCTCCAGCAGTGGCCCTCAGAAGAGAGCTTCCTTACCCAGGGTCTTTCCTGGGGGCAGCTTGTATTTGGTAACTGGTCATTGCAGGGGATTAAAGACTCTGCCCGTTTGTCCCCAGTTGGGAGTACCTGCTGTAGGCCCAGCCTAGCTCCAGAACTCCCTGGGGGAATTAGCTGACCCCTTTGTTGTGAGTGCATGGCAGCCCACCTTCCTTTCCCCAGCCCTGCTTCCTTCATGTCCCCACAGGTGTCTATCCCAAGAGACCTCTCCAGTAAACTTCCATCACGCCTAATCTCCATCTCAGAGTCAGCTTCCTGGGGAACCTAGCTGGTGACGGGCCTGATATGGGTTTCTCTTTTTCTTAGGCAGAAGCTCCTCCTGGAGTAGATACAGATCTTATTGATGTTGGATTCACAGATGATGTGAAGAAAGGGGGCCCTGGAAGAGGAGGTGGGGGCGGATTCACAGCACCAGCTGGTGGACCTGATGGAACAGTGCCAATGCCCATGCCCATGCCCATGCCATCTCCAAACACTCCTTTCTCATACCCTCTTCCAAAGGGACCAGTAAGTACACATACAAATAAATACGGATATAAACTAGAAAATGTTACAGAAGATGACAAGTTGGCTCTGTGAATACACTCAGGAATTGTAGGTTATCAAGAGGATTTAGCAGTAAGAATATTTGGTATTAGTTTATTGATCACATTGTGGAAAAAACAGCATTGGCATTTGGAGAAAGTCTTGGTTCACCGGTAGGTAATGAGGTGGGAAAATCTAGAGAGATGGTACTAGAAAAACTCCTTTTCATGTAGGTTTCTTGAACCTTTGGGACTTGCAGGTATATTAGTAGCTTTTTCCAAAAATGAATAACCAATACTTATTACCAGGTCTACCTCCTTTGTAGACAAGAAGATGAAAGTCATTACTAGTAAGAAAGTCTGGGGACTTCCCTGGCAGTCCAGTGGTTAAGACTCCATGCTTCCACTGCATGGGGTGTGAGTTCGATTCCTGGTCAGGGAACTAAGATCCCACGTGTTGTGCAGTGCGGTCGTCTCCTCTCCCCCAAAAAAGAAAGTCTGGTAAGAAGCTTCCCTTGTAGACATTGAGGCAATTTAGTAATTTGAAGAATAGCCTTTGGGTACAGATCTTTAAAAATCTGGATTCTTCCTGATCACATGTGGTCCTTTTAGGCACCTTTTTTTCTTTTGGGGCTCTTGAATACATGTATTAAATATATATCTTGAATATATATATGTATTCAATGTGAATATATTCACATTGAGAAAATAGTTGTATACACACACATATAGTTATTTCTCCCTTCCTATTTACACACTTCAGAAATTGCAGATCAGGGGCAGTGTCTCTGATGTTGCCTTTCTCCTCTTGCAGTCGGATTTCAATGGATTGCCAATGGGAACTTATCAGGCCTTTCCCAATATTCATCCACCTCAGATACCAGCAACTCCCCCATCGTATGAATCTGTAAGTGCCTGAGCCTCTTTTATAAGCAGCAGGAGAGTGAACCCATGAAGAGAGAGCAAAATAATGGCCACAGGGAAGGCACAGTTTTGATCAACTCCTAGTACTGGCATTGCTGTATGCTTTGGATTCTTGTGTTGCTTTAATATTACCCTGGAAACGGGGAGTGGTGGTGGTGGTGGTGGCAGCATCGTTGGTGGCAATGCTTTGTCTGCAGTTAAGCCAGGAATCAGGAAGGAGCTGCAGATCCTGGAAAGTTCTGGTAGGGCACTTGATCAGACTTGAGACTAGGCAGAGAATCATATTGAGCTGGTACAGTCTTGGTGCTAGAATATAATAATTAAAATACCAGTTTTATACATTTTCAACACTGTAAAGGACTAAGAACCAGATTTTTGTCTTAAACAGGTAAGTGTCTAGTAAATTTCAGCCTATAGCATTAATTTTATATTTTAGTCTTATAGTTAAAGCTTGCTATTATTGCTAATATGGTAATGATGCCTTGAACTGTAGGTGGTTGTAATAGTTTTGGTTCAGAATTAGATGACTTTTCTGCCAGCCTTGTTTCCTCATCTAGGGAGATCGCCCTGTTCCTGAGCTTGCTTAGTGTTCTTTCCTTTGGTTTTTACATTGGGCCTGAATTTTTATGTTTTGGTTTTGCACGCATTGAACCATTGCCCACAACTGTTTCTAGGAATGAGGTAGAAGATCTTCGTTAGTATTTGAGGACTTGGTTCTTGGAGATGAATGCGGTGGTTTAGAATTCTTTCTCTCTGCCTGGAAGGTGAAGGTAACAGATTAAAGAGAGATGTTCTGGTGTGGTAAGAATTTTCTTTTCCTCTGCTTGGCAGTTATGAGTTCAATATGGTATCTATCTATCTAGTTGGAGGAAGATCAGGAAAGGAGTATAGGGGGCAGAGGGGCAGTTTCATTGGAGCATTTTCTGTTGCTTTTGCTGAGCAGCTTAGCTTTTGCAACACACATGGGCTTATACCATTACTTTCACTAGTGATGCCATTGCTTTCTCCTCTGGTGATGATCTTTGTGTTTCAGGTTGATGACATTAATGCTGATAAGAATGTCTCTTCTGCACAGATCGTTGGTGAGTCAGAAACCCTCTTGAGAGTTTCTCAGTCCTGAACCCTTTGCTGTTTTCTCATCACTGTTCCTCCCTCAGATTGTTTTTATGCTTCTGGCATTCTACCCACATGCCCCGTTTTCTCCCCAAATGCAGTATGGTGGAAACAGAACTCAGGATTTCCCACTTCCAAAAAGAAAAGATCTTTCATGGCTTCAAAGAATCTCCCCAGTTCCCTGTTTCTGTTAGTGGTATCATTATTCTTTTTCACCTTGTAGTTTTCAGTCATCCTCAAGTTTGGTATGTTCCTGCCGCTTCCATTTCCACTGTGCCTGGAAATACCAATTTTTTTTTTTTAATTTGGGCATTAAAGAGGGGGAAACAGACATAAATCATAAGTGTATAGCTCAGTGACTTTTTACAAAGCGAGCATGCTCATGTAGCCATTCACTGAAAAATTAAAACACTACCAGCGCTCCAGAAACCCAGAGGGGAATATTTTTTAAAATTGGGACAGTTTATTGAGGTATAATTTACATACAGAGAATACACAGAAGTGTATATTGTGATGAGTTTTGATGTGTATCTCCACACACAAACATTATATAACCACCACCTCAGTAAAGATACAAAACATTTCTGTCCCCCCCCCAGAAAGTTACCTTGTGTTCCTTTCTAGTCAGTTCCATCCCAGAGGCAAGCACTCTTCTTATTTCCTAAAACTACGGTTTAGGTTGCCTGTTCTAGAACTTAGATATAAATGGAAACATACAGTAGGTAGAGAGGGTGATGATTTTAACTTGTAAGATATAAAACGGAAGACTAGAAATACAGATCACATTCTATTACATCAAATGGTATGAATGTTAACATTCCATATAAAATTTTTTTCCCATAAGCCTTAAAGATTAGCTCATCCCAATAGAATTCTAGTACCATTTCTTGGACTTTATTATGGGAGTAGACCTTTGTGAAAGGGGACAGTCTGTTTAAATGAATGCTGTGTACTTAAGCCCCATGCACCACACTTTGACTTTCCCTTAAACTTTTTTCTCACTGTAGGAAAGTAAAACATATATTCAACCATAATTAGAAAAGGTAGCTGTTAATTGTCCTGAAAATTTTTACTGACCTTTAGAATTAAATAATTATTTTTTAAAAAACAATGTTTTCTCCAGTATTTTGATTATTTCATTGTTTCTGCCAGGGGGGATTGTGGGGTTTGAGGATCTGAGCCACTGGCATTTTTAACACTGTGCTCCTTACTCTAATTTAATTAGGCCCTGGTCCCAAGCCAGAAGCTTCTGCAAAGCCCCCTTCCAGACCCATGGATACCTATGACAACTTTGTACTCCCAGAATTGCCATCTGTGCCAGACACGCTACCAACTGCATCTGCTGGTGCCAACACCTCAGCCTCTGAAGACATTGACTTTGATGATCTTTCCCGGAGATTTGAAGAGCTGAAAAAGAAAACATAGGCTTCATAAACCAGGCAAGGTCCAAATTCTGGGAATTGAGACTGAGCAGTTTCTCCTTGTAACAAAGAATCTCCTTGAAATTTTGCTTCATCTGTTAACCATCACTGAGTACACTCTTCCTCTGGGCTCTCTTCCTGCTCTTACACACTCTGCTGCTTTCCAGTTCTCCACTGCTCCTGAGAGACTAACAGCTGGAAATTGTGAGGTTGGAGCAGCTGGCTCCCGGCAGCCTTGCTTGTTCTTTTCCTGTCAGTGTGATCCCATTTCTCTCCTTCCTGTCCCACCATCCCTGCACAGGGGAGTGAGAAGGGGAGAGCTGTCAGAGATGGCCGGGTGGTGGAGGAGAGTACTTCCTGAAGTGTCTCAGCTCTGTGCTGAGGTTCTAGACTTAGAAACAAACCCCTCCGTACAGAGGGATCGGTGGTGAGTGAGATTCAAGGCCAAGTTGTGTATTTTCTTGCTCTAATATGAATGGGAGAGAGAGAAAATGGCTCAGGAAGCCATTGTAACAATTCTTAGAAGCTGGGTCTTCTCATTGACATATACACTACTCCTTGCTGCAGGGCACTGTTCCACCTGGATCCAGTTGCAAACTTTGGAAAGTTGAAGGCCTCTCTTAGTTCTACTGGATTCTCAGGGAGCCCTCTGTGGCCTTTTGCTTTATTTTGAGTGCTGTGTTTCCCTTTTAATAGAGGGCAGCACTGTATATAAATTCCTGTTTTTCCCCGTGGCATGTTCTGTTGGATTGCATTGCTGGCCACATACTGGGCAGAAGTCACCATTCAAGGCTAAGGTGGGCTTCCAGTAGCCTTAATAGAAATATTCAAGTCTCTTGAGTAGTGAGCTGGAAAGCCTACAGGTGAAGAGGGGTTCCTGTTTTCATTTGAAAACGTTAATGATCAAGAGAACCTTTAAAAAGTGATCTCAGATAAATTTTTGGTGCCCATGTGTTTTGCTCCTTCCCTTGACAGATGAGACTCTTACTGTTTTGCCCCCTAGCTAAGGCCATCCTTCCCCACAAGGATGGCTTTGGGATCGGAAGATATGACTTCGGCTTCTGTGTGGTGTATCTGTACACACTTGTTTCAAGCAACTTTTCTTTAATGTTTTTGATTGATTTGTATGTCATGGCTCAGTAGCTGCTAATAAAATTAAAAATTCTGTGCCCTGCTTTCTCCATTGTTTTGGTCAAATGACGAGGGGCAGGATTTTAGGGGCAAGATTTTAGTGGAGAGTATTTAAGTAAGTGACCCATACCGGGCACAAGCCAGACCTTATTGGCTCCCTGGGTAATGTGGATGGATGCCTGGGAAGTAAGGGGCCCATTTCGATCTCAGTATTTAAGCCCAGATTGTTACCTGTGAGTTGGCTTGGTTACTTCTCTGTGACAGGGCTCCCCCTTAGCCAAATCTCATGCTTGTATCTTTAATTAAAGTTGCACTGAGCTTACTTCTGACTCATATTTCCCACAGTCATCCTGGAACATGAATGATGTTACTTGGTGTTTGTTTGGCAGCAGAGCTGGTTTATCCTGCACCACTCTTGCAGTGTTAACCCTGTGATAGTGCCAAGTTCCATAAACATAAGAATCTGCAGCCAAGGGGATTTTGATTCTTCACTAACAAAATTAACTAAGTATATTATAAATATCTATAATTTTCTAAAGTATACCATGCAAAGATCAGTATTAATATACTAAGAAGTAATAAGCCAAGCGAGGAGGTAACAGGATTAATGTTTTGAAACTTCATTTGTCAGTGGCCATCGCTGTTACAGCTGTTTGCTTACTTACATGTGTTCTGGTGCCGCTGTTTTCCTAACAAACTTGAGAGCTTCAGTAGCAGCATATCCATCAGTGCAGCTTCTTTCTGAGTCTGTTGGAAGACAAAAAGAGAAAAGCAAGGAAATCAAAATTGCTGCTAATGGTGGAGGAAAAAAGTACCAAAGATATATTTTTTAAAAAGAAGATATAAAGTGTAAAGATACTGTTTCCTTTAATGGTTTACTGTCAGGCCTTGGAGTGTTACTGCTACTTAACAGTGGAGGGCCAGCTATTTATAGGACAGTGGATGTAGAACATAATGTACTTTTGGTAAATTGGGTTTCCTAGGAAAATGGTTGGCAGAGCTGTAGAGACTAATAAAGGGAGTATGCTGATACTGTGCGTTAATGTCAGTCTCTAATCTTAAGAGCAGCTAAAATTGAGCTTTTCCAGTGATAAAATCATGATATGGTTTATATTTCAGTTACTGAGTCAGAGTTACTTACCTTAAAGGACTTTCTTTCTTTACCAAAGGCCATTAAAATGGCAGAAACAAAAAGGTTAATGATCACAAGTACCATCAAAACGACACTGGTTAGGAGGATAAGAAGGGAGCCCAGGACTGGGTTTAAAGCAATAACCTGGAAAGACAATAGGACACTTCGAGTTTAAACACTGAGAGTTTAATATCTACTTTAAAAATGTAAGATATATGCTAACATTTGGGATACATTCACGTAAGGAAACACGTCTGGTGGAAACTAGAAAAGCAAAAATATTAAAAAGGAAAATACTTTTGAGTGGACAGAAAAATGAGTGATTGACTCTAAGAGTGTAAATAATTGTGCCTTCAGGGCTTTCACAAGAAGAAAACAGGTGAGTTGTAATGGAATTACAGGTGACTCAAAGCCCTTGTGAGTTGTTGGCAATTCAGGAAAATATTTCTAAACATGGAAGCTTCAAGGAATAGCAAAAGTGTGTTGAAAGAATACATAGATACCAGCAATGATAATGAAAACTGTCTCTGCCATTCCAAGCACTTTCTTCTCTGAACACAGGAGCATTCCAATACAGTTTAAAAGGTTAGCCATAGAAAACTGGCTTTTAATGCTTTTTTTTTAGTTTTTTTTAATCGTTATCTTTAAAAGTATAATTACTGAGTTTTGCCATTCTTGCCTTTTCAGCACAAAGAGATCTTTCTCAAATGTAGGGCTTACTAGAATGGTTTCCAGTAAAATTTGGTTTCCAGATTCTTTAATTTAGGTGTTCTTTTAAAAATGATTACTTTCCTTTGGTATTGGCTCATTCATTATTGCCACTGGACACTGTTAAAAAAAACACCCAACAACTTAGAGGATGAATACTTGAAATAATACTATTGTGATGGAAATCTCTTGTGACAGACATAATGGCTGCCAGCTTATGTCTACTTATTTTAAAAGAGCTTAATCATAACTCCAGGTCATCCTAACAGCTTGGGCAAACGCTGAGTTTGTGATGCAAGACTATTCCCAGTAAGTATACTCCATTTTCCCTTTTAAGTCAAAAAGTAGGTGTTAGCAAAAGTTTATTGTGATTGTTAATTCTTTAAGAGCTTTAGTACATAAAGTGTTCCAGGGGTGAGGACTTCATTCCCTAGTGATTGGGGCTGGAACCACAACAAAACAGTCCACCCGGGCTTCCCTGGTGGCGCAGTGGTTGAGAGTCTGCCTGCCAATGCAGGGGACACGGGTTCGTGCCCCGGTCCGGGAAGATGCCACGTGCCGTGGAGCGACTGGGCCCATGAGCCATGGCCGCTGAGCCTGCGCTTCCGGAGCCTGTGCTCTGCAATGGGAGAGGTCACAACAGTGAGAGGCCTGCATACCGCAAAAAAACAAACAAACATAAAAAACAGTCCACCCAAAATAGCAGTTACGTTAATCTTTCTTAGATTTTAGGAAGGTGGTGGTAACTTTCCACGTTAGAAACTATGTTAATTTACCCATTTTAATTAGTAACCTTTGATTTCTGGAGTATCAGAATGATGAGCTTTGATGAAAATCTTGCCAGTTTCACTAATTTGAATTGCAGTTTTTTTCTTATCAAATCTATGTATGCTAGTGTTTGGGACCCAAAACCTCACCTGGGTTTCCTACTTTATTTTTTATGTTGAGTAGAAAGGGATTTGTGTAGGTAGTTCTGGGAGAAAATAACAGCCTCTCTGAAATTAGTATTTATAAACAGAAATAACTGCAGTTCTTTCTGGAATTGTACCTCCCTAATTTTTCTTTTTTAAGTCACTTCCAATTGTACCCTTCAAAGGGCCGTTGAGAAAGCAGCAGCAATCATGTTAATCTGGCCAGGTATGAGAACACAAGTTCAGGCCCAGTGTCTTTGGCAGTAAGTTTAAGGATAGAAGAAGTGAGAAAGGTGGGACTATGTGCTTAGGAAAGGAAGGATTTCTGAAGGTAACAGCCACTCAAAAGCTATACAGTATCTATAGGTAATACCATAAAATAATGGCAAAGGAACTAAGTTTCTCCCTTTTCCAGTATGCAGTGGTACAGTAGGGGCTGCTTTTATAAGCAATTCTCCCCTTGTTTGATATATTAAACCAAATAGAATTCTGCAGGGAAACCAGGAAGAGGGTTTTTACCTCCTTGTGATGAGAGATTCCCATCAGGAGACCAACAACAGTCACTGGTGAACTGAGAAAAGTTCGGTAGTCAGAGATGCTCCATCCAAACAGCAGGTTAAACTGAAAAAGAGAGAACTGTCAGATGGGGGTGGAGAGCAGTAGAGGGGACTGCACTTCTTTGGGTCCTGAGGTGCTTGATAATGGTGAGGTCAAGGTAGAACCAATGGAATGGAAATTAAGGACGTTCCTTAGTGGCCATTCAAATTGCTATGCCTAAAAACTACATAGAATTCTTCTGTAATTACAGTGTTTTCATATAAATTTGACTTCCATATAGTTCATCCTGTGAACTAAATGTCATCCCCATTTTAGAGATGAAACAAATGTCTTGAGTTTATCATACTGCTAGTTAAGTATGGAGCTACACAACTAAAACCAGCTCCACTGTCTTCTCCAAAACTCATTGCCAACTTGAACTGATGGTTTTCCATTTAGTGACCTTTTCTAAGGGAAGCAATGTGATTCCAAGACTACAGCACTTAGGAAAACACAGACACTAGATGCAGCAAAAGCAGTTCTAAGGGAAGTTTATAGCAATAAATGCTTACATTAATAAAAAATGTCAAATAAAAAACCTAGCTTTACTGCTCAAGGAACTAATAAAAAAAGAACTGAGCCTAAAGTTACAAGAAGAAATGAAATAAGATTAGAGCAAAAATAGAGACTAGAAAGAATAGAAAAAAAAGTTAGCTTTTTTTAACAATAAAAGTGACCAGCCTTTAGCTAGACTAACCAAGAAAAAAGGATTCTAATAAATAAAATTACATAAACGAAAGAGACATTACTACTGATATCACAAAAATACAAAGGATCATAAGAGACTACTAGGAATAATTACACGCCAACAAACTGGATAACCTAGAAAAAATGGATAAATTCCTAGAAACATACAACTGAATAATGAATAAACAAAACCTGAACATATGAAGTATAAGTAAGGAGACTGAAGCAGTAATCAAAAACCTCTCAACAAAGAAAAGCCCAGGACCAGATAGCTTCATGGGTGAATTCTATCAAACATTTAAACCTTTAAATTCTCAGACTTCCCTGGTGGTCCAGTGGCTAGGACTCTGTATTTCCACTGCAGGGGGGTTTGGGTTCGATCCCTGGTCAGGAAACTAAGATCCCATGTAAGTCAATAAATGTGATACACCATATTAAAAGAATGAAGGATTAAAAACATCTCCATTGTACATATATACAATGGAATATTACTCAGCCATAAAAAGAAACGAAATTGAGTTATTTGTAGTGAGGTGGATGGACCTAGAGTCTGTCATACAGAGTGAAGTAAGTCAGAAAGAGAAAAATACCGTATGAAATGGGAAGGAAATCCAAAAAAGAGGGAACATACGTATATGTATAACTGATTCACTTTGTTATAAAGCAGAAACTAACACCATTGTAAAGCAATTATACTCCAATAAAGATGTTAAAAACAAAAACATCTCAACAGATGCAGAAAGAGCATTTAACAAAATTTAACAACCTTTAATGATAAAAACTCTCAACAAATTAGGCAAGAAGGAATGTACTTCAACATAATAAAGGCCATATATGTCAAGCTTACGGCTAATGTCATACTCAATTGTGAAAAGCTAAAAGCTCTTCCTCTAAGATAAAGAACAAGACAAGGATGCCAACTCTCACCACATCTATTCAACACAGTACTGGAAGTCCTAACTAGAGAAGTTAGGTAAGAAAAAGAAAAGGCATCCAAATAAGAAAGGAGGAAGTAAAACTGTCTTTGCAGATGACATGGTCTTATATATAGAAACCCTAAAGACTCCACCAAAAACCTGTTAAAAAAATGAATTCAGTAACGCTACAGAATAAAAAATCAAAATACAAAAATCAGTTGCATTTTGTTACACTAACAACTAGCTGAAAAATTAAGAAAACAGTTTCATTTACAATAACATCAAAAAGGATAATACACTTCGGAATAAATTTAACCGAGGTGAAAAATCTGTCCAATGAAAACTATAAGAGATTGATGAAAGATATGAAAAAGACAAAAGTAAATGGGAAGATTTCCCACATTTATGGATTGGAAGAGTTAATATTGTTAAAATGTCCATACTACACAAAGTGATCTACAGATTCAATGCAATCTCTATCAAAATTCCAGTGGCATTTTCCCCAGAAATAGAGAAAATCCTAAAATTTATATGGAACTACAAAAATACCGTGAATAGCCAAAATAATCTTGAGAAAGATGAACAAAGCTGGAAGCATCACACTTCCTGATTTCAAACTATATTGCAAAACTATAGTAATCAAAATACTATGGTATTGGGATAAAAACAGATACATAGAACAATGGAACTGAATAGAGAACCCAGAATTAAACCCATACCCATAGATTCGGCCAACTAATCTATGAAAAGGGTGCCAAGAATACACAATGGGCTAGTCTCTTCAACAAATAATGCTAGGAAAACTGGATTTCCACATGCAAAAGAATGCAGTTGGACACTTCTGTTTTGCCATATTCAAAAAATCAACTCCAAATGGATTAACAACTTAGACCTTAGACCTGAAACTGCAAAATTCCTATGAGAAAACAGAAAAAGCTTCTTGACACTGGTCTTGGCAGTTTTTTGGATATGACACTAAATGCACAGGCAACAAAAGGTAAAACAAGTGGGACTACATCAAATTAAAAGTTTCTGCACAGCAAAGGAAACAATAAACAAAATGAAAAGGCAACCTATGAAATGGGAGAAAATATTTGCAAACTATATATCTGATAAGGGGTTAAAATCCAAAATCCATAAAGAACTCATACAACTCAATACCAAAAAAAAAAAATCATCCTGATTAAAAAATGGGCAAAGGACCTGAATACACATTTTTCTAAAGAAATACAAATGACCAACAGGTATATGTAAAAATCACTAATCATCAAGGAAATAAACCGAAACTGCAATGTGATATCACCTCACGACTGTCAGGATGGCTATTATCAAGAAGACAAGAAATAACAAATGTTGGTGAGGGTTTGGAGAAAGGAGCCCTGTTGGTGGGAATGTAAATTGGTACAGCCATTATGGAAAACAGCATGGAGGTTCCTCAAAAAATTAAAAATAGAGCTACTAGATGATCCAGTAATCCTACTACTGGCTGTATATTGAAAGGAAATGAAATCAGCATCTTGAAGAGATATCTGCACTCCCATGTTCATAGCAGGATTATTCACAAAAGTGAGGATTTGAAATAAGCCAAACAAAGAAACATGTATGATCTCTTATAAGTGCAGTTTTTAAAAGTCGAACTTACAGAACCAGAGGGTAGAATGGTGGCTACCAGGGGCTGGGATGGGGAGGGGGATGGGTGGATGTCAGAGTATACAGACTTTTAGTTTTAAAATCAATAAGTCCTGGAGATCTAATGTATAGCATGATTATAGTTTATAGATTATAGTTAATAGTAATGTATACTTGAAATTTGCTTAGAGAATAAGAGTTCTTATATCACACTAAAAACAAAACATGTAACCATGTGAGGTGATGGATATGTTAATTAGTTTGTGGTAAACATTTCACAATGTATTCATATATCAAAACATCACATTGTACCTTAAATATATACAATTTTAATTTCTCCATTGTACCTCAATAAAGCTGGGGAGAAAAGAGAATCAACCTAAAAACTATTACTTAACAAAAAAATTCAAGCTGGCTGGGTACTTAATATAATAAAATCAATAGCCTTCATATATTCAAACAATATTTACTTAGAAACTATAGTGAAATAAAATCTCATTCACAATAGACCACAAAAGATAAACCTAACAAGAGATGTGCAAGAAATATATGAAGAGAATTTAATATTACTGAAGGATACAAATGCAAATGAGAATAGAAAAAGCATACCACACTCCCAGATAGAACATCACAAGCTACCAATTCCCTAAATTAATTTTTATAAATCCTTATTTTGTTTCTGTATAAATATCTAAATCTCTACAACTGAACAAGCTCTTAATACATAAAGCTCCCATTTATCAAAACAAGCAAACAAAACCAAGCAGCCCAATGAAAAATGGGCAAAAATTATAGAATGACATTCATTCATTCTTTCTCAATCAGTATGTACTGAGTGCTCACATACACCAGGTCCTGTTCTAGGTGCTGGGAACACAGCAGTGGACAAGAGTCCCTGTCCACAGAGCATTCACATTTGAGGAGGGAGGGAGACAGGCAATAACCCAACAATATTCAGGTAATAATAGTGCTATGAAGAAAAACTGAGCCGCGGGGCAACTAAGCCCGCGTGCTACAACTACTGAAGCCTGCGCGCCTAGAGCCCGTGCTCCGGCAACGAGAGAAGCCACTGCAGTGAGAAGCCCGCGCACCACAACGAAGAGTTGCCCCCGCTCACCGCAACTAGAGAAAGCCCACGCACAGCAACGAAGACCCAACGCAGCCAAAAATGAATGAATGAATTAAAAAAAAACAAAAAAATACTGAGTAGGAAGAGGGGATAGAGAGTGTTCTGTGAGGAGGGAGCAGTGCTATTTATTTACATTAGAGGTTTCTCAGAGGAGGTGGCTTATGAGAGAGACCCTAATAAAGTTTGGAGCTCCCAATGCAAATGTCAGTCAGGGCAACAGCAAGTTCCAAGGCCAAGGCAAGAGCATGTGCATCGTGTTTAAGGAGAGCACAGAAGCTTGTGTGGCTGAATTAGTGAATGAGGGTCAGAATAAGGGTAGGAGAAATAACAGATGTAGCTATAGCTCCGGACAGGGAAGGTCCTAGAGTAAGCTTTAGAAAGGGTTTGGGCTTTTAAGTATGATGGAATCCATTGGGAGGTTTTGAACAGGGACAAAACACATTTATGTTGTAAAAAAAATAATATGGGGAAGATGGAATGAAGAAGGGCAAGAGCAGTGGCAAGTTTTGTCCATATGAGAGGTGAAAAATGGTTCCTTAGTTTAAACTTGCATTTTCTCATGAGTGCAGTTGCAAACCTTTTGTATATTTCAGAGTTACCTGTATTGTATGAAAACACCAATGTTCACTGAACTGTTGGCGATGTGGGCAGATCTAATAATACATTGCTCATGGGAACATTAATTGGTACAATTGAGGAGAACAATTTGGCAATATCTTTCTAATGAAAAATGGATATACATTTTTAGCAAGTCTTTTCAAGGTACTTATCTTACAGATATATTTGCACAGGAGTGAAATTACATATGTAAAAGGGTATAAATGGTAGTATTATTGTTAACAGCAGAAGAGTGGAAAAAATCTAAATGTCTATTAATAGGGAACTGGTTATATAACTTATGGTACATCCACGCAATGGCATACTATATAGTAAATGAATAAAACATAAAAGGGACAGCTTTATATATGCTGATGGAACAATCTCCAGGCAAATTAAGGGGAAAAGGCAAAAAGGCATGACAATGTTTATAGTATGCTGCTATTTATCATCAAATGTATTTGCAAATGTATAGATTACCTTCTGAAAGAATTTACAAGTATACCTTGGAGATACTATGGGTTCGGTTCTAGACCACTGCAATAAAGCAAGTCACATGAATTTTTTGGTTTCCCAGTGCATATAAAAGTTATGTTTAGGGAATTCCCTGGCTATCCAGTGGTTAGGACTCGGCGCTTTCACTGCTGGGGCCAGGGTTCAATCCCTGGTTGGGGAACTAAGATCCTACAGGCCGTGCGGTGTGGCCAAAAAAAAAAAAAGTTATGTTTACATTGTATTATAGTCTATTAAGTGTACAATACCATTATGTCTAAACAAACAATGTACATACACCTAAATTAAAAATACTTTATTGCTAAAAAAATACTTTATTGCTAAAAAATGCTAATCATCATGAGCCTTCTTTTAGCAATAGTAACATCCAAGATCACTTATGTTTAGGGAATTCCCTGGCTATCCAGTGGTTAGGACTCGGCGCTTTCACTGCTGGGGCCAGGGTTCAATCCCTGGTTGGGGAACTAAGATCCTACAGGCCGTGCGGTGTGGCCAAAAAAAAAAAAAGTTATGTTTACATTGTATTATAGTCTATTAAGTGTACAATACCATTATGTCTAAACAAACAATGTACATACACCTAAATTAAAAATACTTTATTGCTAAAAAAATACTTTATTGCTAAAAAATGCTAATCATCATGAGCCTTCTTTTAGCAATAGTAACATCCAAGATCACTGATCACAAGTCACCATAACAAATATAATTAAAAATTTTGGAGTATTTCGAGAGTTACCCAAATGTGACACAGAGACACGAAGTGAGCAAATGCTGTTGGAGAAGTGGCGCCAATGAATTTGCTTGACACAGGGCTGCCACATCTTCAATTTGTTAAAGAAAACATGCAGTATCTGCGAAGTGCAATAAAGTGAAATGCAGTAAAGTGAGGTACGTCTGTATAATCAACTGGGAATGTAGTTGCCTCTAGGAAAGAGAGAAGGGGGATCAGGGGATAAAGGAGAGTTGCACAATATACATCGTGGTACATATGGATTTTCTACATATTCATGTTTTTTGTTTTTTTGGTTTGTTTTGTGGTATGCGGGCCTCCCTCTGCCGTGGCCTCTCCCGTTGCGGGGCACAGGCTCCGGACGCGCAGGCTCAGCGGCCATGGCTCACGGGCCCAGCCGCTCCGCGGCACGTGGGATCCTCCCAGACCAGGGCGCGAACCCGGTTCCCCCGCATCGGCAGGCGGACGCGCAACCACTGCGCCACCAGGGAAGCCCGTATTCATGTTTTAATTATGAAAAAATGTTTTAACATGAAAGAAAAAGATTATGTTACAAAATTTGGCAGGGAGAGGTTTGCAGTAGGTTATTAAAGGACCTAGGGTCCTGCAGAAGATAAAAGAGAAAGGTAAAGGGTGACTTAACCTTCAAAGATGGCCTTACTTTATATTTCTTAAATAAAAACTATGCAATTGTAGAATTGTGATTAGTGTTTTTTCACCTCAGAAGAAAGTCAAAAGAGAAAAAGCAAGTTTAAATTGCTGCAAGAGGAATTTTAATTAAATCCTACCAAAAAAATTCTTCCCTAAATGTGTTTCAACATTGGACTAGGCTATTTAGGAAAGTTCTGTATTTATAGGATACAGATTTATTTATAGGATACAGATTATCTGCCATGAATGGCTTGGGCTTCAATATTCCTGAAAACAAGTGGACTAATGGGACTGGGCTATATCAATTCTGAAAGCAAAAATTTTTTAGCAGTTGAAGAGTTAAAAAAGGTTAGTTACAATTTTTACTGCTGTTTACCCCATATCTACTTAATTTTATTTCATTATCTACATCTACAGATTGCTGTTGCTCTTCCTTAGTATGTCCAGGTAACTCATGTAAACTGGTCCTAGTACAACCAGAGCTCCAACTGCCCCAGTTAATGACAATAGCTAACACCCATCGACTGAACAGTATGTGCCCACCACTGTTCTAAGCACTTAGATCTACTAAGGTTTTAATCTTCACATCTATCTTACAGGGTAGGTCCTAAGATTATCCCCATTGTACAGATGGGGAAACTGAGGCACAGGAGGTTGAGTAATTTACCCAAGAACGCACTGCTGGTAAGTGGAGAGCAAGGATGTGAACCTGGGCAGTCTGGGCAGCCTTCTGAGTCTGCGCCTTTGGACCACGACACTATACTGTAAAGCGAAGGAGTCTAAGAGGAGAACATGCCTATTGTGATGGCACTGGCCTCAGCCACCCAGGGTCTGATTCACTTTTTATTTAAGTCAGTATAGACAGTTACTGACTGCAAACAGAATATGCCCTCAACCTAGAACTGTCACCATTTAAAACTGAACTAGAAAGAATCAACGTGCAATGTACAGAAGTTGCCATCTGTTAAAACTCTTAAATGCAACAAGTACACGTTTAAGAAAAGATTATACAGATGTAGAAAACAAACTTATGCTTATCAAGGGGGAAAGTGGGGGAAGGATAAATTGGAAGATTGGGATTGTATATACACACTATTATATATAAAATAGATAACTAATAAGAACCTGCTATATAGCATGGGGAACTCTACTCAATACTCTGTAATGACCTATATGGGAATAGAGTCTAAAAAAGAGTGGATATATGTATAACTGATTCACTTTGCTGTACAGCAGAAACTAACACAACATTGTAAATCAACTATACTCCAATAAAAATTAATTTTAAAAAAAGGACTGTACATGTTTGCTGAGATGAACATATTCAGATTTTTTTCAGGAACCTAGGAGATGTTCCAAATCCCAACAGAAAGCCACCAATCCTGAGATTAATGAATGTAACTATTACCAGAATATAGCTTAATAAGATATAAAGTTATAATATGGCAAGGTGTTGGTAACTGGTGAAAGATACTGAACAAGAAGCATTCATACTGGGACTTCCCTGGTGGTTCAGTGGTTAAGAATCCGCCTTCCAATGCCAGGGACGTGGGTTCGATCCCTGGTCAGAGAACGAAGATCCCACATGCTGTGGGGCAACTAAGCCCGAGCGTGGCAACTACTGAGCCCGTGCGCCACAACTAGAGACTGTGGACGCAACTACTGAGCCCACGTGCTCTGGAGCCCATGCGCCACAACTAGAGAGAAGCCTGCGCATTGCAATGAAGAGCCCGTGCACTGCAATGAAAAGATCCTGCGTGCTGCAACTAAGACCCGATGCAGCCAAATGAAAAAAATAAAAATAAATTATTTTTAAAAAAACAAACATTCATACTAACTCCTCTTTTTTTCACTGCGTTTGGGTCGTCGTTGCCTGCGTGTGGGCAGAGGCTACTTGTAGCGGTGCATGGGCTTCTCGTTGCAGTGGCTTCTCGTTGTGAAGCACAGGCTCTAGGCGCACGGGCTTCAGTAGTTGTGGCACGTGGGCTCAGTAGTTGTGGCTTGCAGGCTCTAGAGCACAGGCTCAGTAGTCGTGGCGCACGGGCTTAGTTGCTCCGCGGCATGTGGGATCTTCCTGGACCAGGGCTTGAACCTGTGTCCCCTGCATTGGCAGGCGGATTCTCAACCACTGTGCCACCAGGGAAGTCCCCATACTAACTCCTCTTGATGGTGAGGTTCTTTGAGGGTACAAACCATATAATGTCCATCATTTTATTAGCTCCTAGGACAGTTCCCAGCATACTAGGTGTTCACTACATATTCGTGGAACTGAACTGGATAACCAACCAAGAAAAGTTACACAGACACATCACAGACTTGGGAATGACTGCACATCAGGCAATATACCAAAATATCATCTGGTGTGGAGATCTTTCTGGTTATACTGTTTTCATGGTTCTGTGCTTATAGAACAAACTTCTCAGCTACATGCGGTTCCCTCCTTCACAAGGAGGCAACCAGTCCCAGGGATCACTCCAGTTACTTTTCATGTTGTTAGTGAATAAATTCTCAATTTTGTTTATCAGCCTCTTGTGAAACTCATCAGTGGGAATCAGCCTTCATGGGCCTGATCACCCTTGGGTGAACAGACATAAACCTGAACCTGCTTAGATGGGGCCCTGGGAGTGGACCTTTGGGTGCCCACAGAGGTGCAGTCATTTTGAAAAAGCCAGCGGACCTTTCTCCAGTGTTCTAATGGGTTACTGCAGGGGTGTTTGGAAAACCAACTGCACCTCCCATTTGCAGGGCTGGGCCCCAGGACTGTGTTCTTACCTCTGTAATTGCTGTACAGGTTAGGAAGGAGGGTGCTACTGGCCCAGGGGTAGAAATGCTTAAGAAGTTTGATCTCTGAGAAGCGGTAAGGAAAGCTCTTGTGGATAGCTTGACGGAGGTAAAATCTACTGGAGTTGTGTGCTGAGTAGACTGCAGTCATCAACGGGATAAGGAAAAGTATTTGTACTAGTATTAGAAGAGAAAATCATAGGTGAGTAGTTAGCTTAGAAATCCTCTATGTTTTTCTTCATTTTTTCCTAAGCTTACAGACTTTTACAGGTCAAAAACAGTCAAAAGTTGTCAATTTGATATGGTTTAACCTAATAATTGTAAACAGATAAGCAAAAGCATTTGGCTCTTAGTGATATCTATATCTATATATATAGATATCTACATATTCCTTCCCAGAATTATTCTGCCACTGATCAGAAATTTTACTTAAGATACATAAAATCTCACACAAGTGTTGTATTTTAGTTCTTAGGTCTAAATGTCCCCCCAGACCACTCCTTTCATCTCCCCCCCCCCCATTATCTATAGATTGTCTGTGTTCACAAGAAGGGAAGGCATGATAAAAACAGAATTTGTCTTCTTCGGTCCAGAGAATCCAATAACCCAAACACTAGACGTGTTGAACCAGTTACCTTACACTTATAGGAAAGCAGTTTTTTTTTGTTTTTTTTTTTTGGCCATGCTGCGTGACATGTGGGATGTTAGTTCCCCCATCAGGGATTGAACCTGTGCCCTGCTGCCGTGGAAGCGTGGAGTCCTAACCACTGGACCACCAGGGAATTCCCAGGACATCTGTTTTTCAAAGCATATTCATTTTCCCTCCACCATGCGATGTAGATCAAGTTTCATTATTACATTCTGCAGGTAGAGAAAGTGACTTACTGAAACACACAATTAGATCTCAAGATTCCAAGTTCAGGAGTCCTTCCATTCACCTTACAGCCTTGCTTAAGGGAATCCAGAATTTTTCAAGGTGAATATTTTAAAATAGTTTTCCACCCTTCTTCTATATTTTCCATTTTATTCTCATTCCCCCTTTCCTTGCTGGGAAATGTGCTGCTGTATCAACAGGTTACCATTTTCTCTCCATACCCAAAATATCTCCTGTCAACTTGAAGAATTTCTTCTCTTTCAAGGTTCTTTCTGGGCGCTTAACTGGACCATTCATAGCTGGGGCTATGTAGATGGGGTTGTTTTCATCTCTTGAACCGGGTAATGATGAAGGACATCTTGCTGTCAAAAATTCAAATATAGGCCAACATTTGTTGAGCATCTACTATGAGTATCTCCTGTTAAATGTTGAAATAGAGAATAAAGCTATCTAAGCAGCCCTTCCCAAACTATCATGAAAGACTTAAAAAAATTTTCCAATCCATCAGGGACTGATACTTTTGTAAAAATACAGTAAAAACGAATTACTAGGAAAATGACATAGAACAGAGGCCTATAAAATACAAGGCCCATTTTGAAAATTAGATTCAATAGGCCTAAAATTAGTCTGCCCAATGGCTCTAAAAGTTTCTAAATGCTTATTCTCAATTTCTGTACTTATCTTGGACTAGAAACACAGTTTTAGTCAGTGGACCACCCGATGGGAGCACTGTTCCCAGAGTGGTGTTTCTCAAGGTTTAATGTGCAAGGGGATCACCTGGGATTTTGTTACAATGCAGTTTCTGGGGTGAGGCCTAAGATTCTGCATATCTGACAGTTCCAGGAGGTGCCAGTGCTGTGAGCAGAAGAATCTAGAGACACGTAAATCCAGACAGAGAGAGAAAGGGAGTTAGAATGTGACCGAAAACTTGTCCGCCCGTAGGAACCAAGTGCTGAGGGATCACTGAAAAGAAAAACAAACCGCCCTGAGGATTTCAGAGAAGGTGGCCCAGAGGCAGTGACATGTGACATCTGTCTTGAATGATGAGTCAGAAAGAATTCTCTAGATGGACAAGGATAAGGACAAGAAAAAAGTCATTTTAGCAGAGGGAACAGCAATTCAAGAGATGGAGAGATGAAATGAGGGCTAGGAAGGCAGTTTGAAGTCAGATTACTAATTTTTTAATCTCATAAGGAATGAGATGCCAACCCCTTAGCAGCGTGCCCACCACTCAGTTTAAGAAATAAGTGATTGCCAAGATAAAATCCGCTGTGTACCTCTGTGATGGTATCCCTTCTTTCCTTCAGAGAGCTAATCCTCTCCTAAATTTTGGAGTGTATCATCCTATGCATTTCTTCATTCAAAAATGTCTCTAAGCAAGACATGCATTGTTTTGCATGATTAAAATGTTGTGTTAAAAAAAATGGTCATGAAGAACCTAGGGGCAGAATGGGAATAAAGACGGAGACGTAGAGAATGGACTTGAGGACACGGGGAGGGGGAAGGGTAAGCTGGGACGAAGTGAGAGAGTAGCATTGACATATATACACTACCAAATGTAAAATAGATAGCTAGTGGGAAGCAGCCGCATAGCACAGGGAGATCAGCTCGGTGCTTTGTGACCACCTAGAGGCGTGGGATAGGGAGGGTGGGAGGGAAGGAGATGCAAGAGGGAAGAGATATGGGGACACATGTACATGTATAACTGATTCACTTTGTTATACAGCAGAAACCAACACACCATTGAAAGCAATTATACTCCAATAAAGATGTTTAAAAAAATGTTGTGTTAATTTTTCTGCAGTTTGCTTTTTGGCCATCTTTGTGAGTTTCATCCATGTAATATGAATGGCTCTAGTCAGTTATTTAGAGGGTAGACTCCCTCAGGTTTGGTGACTGAATGGGGGGTGGGATTTAGGATTATTCTTATGTTTTTAGAGAATGGTGATGCTATTAATGGAAATGAGAAAACAGAGTAAAGAAGTGAATTTGTGGGGCAGGCAAATAATTCTGCTTGGGGCATGTTTAATTTGAGATACCTGTAGGCATTCAGACACAGAGGGTGAGCAGCTGGAAACAGCACTTGGGGCTCAAAGCTAGAAACACTAGGAAGGAATCTAGAATATAGGGAAGAGTAGAAGCATTGAGAGATCTAGGGAGGGATGGATCATAAAAAGTGTTGGTGACGTACTGGTTAGTCTTGGGCTGGGAAGAAGGTGCAACAGCTGGTCAGAGACAAGATCCTGAATGGATAGATTCCTCTGAGCCAGTGAGGTGGCTAGGAGTCCACTGTTCTGATACAATTTGCTATTTGCAAAATTAGATATTAGTTAGAACTACTTGAATTACCCAAGACTGCCAAGATCCTCTTGGTCTGATGTTCCTTCTCTTTGTGAAGCCACAGCATCCTGTTCAGCAGCAGTGAGTAAAACAATGTGAGGAAGATCACCTAGACAGGAGAGTCAGAGGAGAAACTTAATGAGCAGATATTACAGGAACCAAGAAGGTGGGACCATTAGGTAAAGGTGAAGGTGGGTATGATTAATACATTTCAGTGACTTGGCCCTTTATTTTTATGGAAAACTGAGAATTAAGTAAATTCATAATTATTTTTGCATAACCATGAGAATGTGGTTGATATAATATTAATCTTTGTATTTTTGCTTGCAGTCCTTAATCTGCTTGGCTAGGAAAGTTTAAACCATTAAATGATTTGTGATGATCTGTGTAAGGTGTTCACTAACACCAGTTTTTGGAACAACTTTGATGTGCTAGACTGAAGAAGCTACATTTTGTGTTTTTTTTTTTTTGCGGTACGCGGGCCTCTCACTGCTGTGGCCTCTTCCGTTCCAGAGCACAGGCTTCGGAAGCGCAGGCTCAGCGGCCATGGCTCACGTGCCCAGCCGCTCCGCGGTATGTGGGATCCTCCCGGACCGGGGCACGAACCCGTGTCCCCTGCATCGGCAGGCGGACTCTCAACCACTGCGCCACCAGGGAAGCCCGAGAAGCTACATTTTTGAAAGTGCCAGTTTTGCTGAAGCAGGCATGGAATCTTAGAATTGAGTAAGACCTTAAGCCTCTGTTAGGGAAACAAGTATCCCCTGCTCCTTAAATTTCCTTGAAGGGGAGGAAAGTGCTCCAGTCGTCGGAGAACAAAGGACAAGAGTAGTATTTCCAGCCCGTTGCCACATGCCCCTATTGTGATGTGGCAATTCCAGGTGTGTCTGCTCTGCAGACCTAAAGTCGCCCTCTAGTGGATTGTTCCGAGGATTACATTTGAGGGGAAATTACTAAAAAGTACACTTGGCCATGAGTTCAACCAAACTGCACTTTAGCAATAACGATAGCTAACACATTGGTTTCCATCTCTTCTGTTCCTTTTTATACTTTCCAACTTTTAAAAACATATACATTTATTATAAAAATTTTTCAAAAAATTTAGAGATTTTTAAGAAACTTAAAAAATTTGAAATACATCCATTAATCATTTTTGTCTTAATATATCTGGACCAGTTTTCCACATCCTTACATTTTCTATAACATTTTAAATGGCTGCTCGGTATCCCATTACACAGATATGGCTGTCTTATATTAAGCAATATCCTATTTTTGAACATTTAAATTGTTGCCAATTTATTTTATTATTATAAACCACTCTGAATTTTCTCAGAATAAATCCTTAGAAATGAAACTTACTCAGCAAAGGGATGCAGAATTTGAAGGCTTTTACTGTATACTGCCAGATTTTCCTCAACCAGCATTAAGTGCCCATTTTCCCTGGCATCACTGTGTATTATCATTTGTTTTCCTTTACCATTTTTAAAAGCAAAATTGAATCTTACTGTTCTAAGTTATTTGACCAGTGAAGAGGAACTTTTTACAGGTTTTTTTAGCCATTGTAATAACAAAGGTTTTTTTCGCTTTAAAAAAATGTATTTACACACATTAAAAAAACACACTCTTTTTGGTGTATAATTCTATGTGTTGACAAATACACAGAGTATCCACCACTATAATCAAGATACCTTACAGTTTCATCACCCCCAAAAATTCCCTGATGCTGCCCCTTTGTGATCAGCCCTTTTTACTACCTCCATGTCTGGGAACCACTGATAGATTCTTCATCCATATAGTTTTTGTTTTTTGCAGAATGTTATATAAATGGAATCATGAAGTATGCTTTTGGAACTGACTTCACTTACAATAATACATCCGAGATTCATCCATGTCACTACATGTACCAGTAGTTTGTTCTTTTTCATTGCTGAGTAGTCTACTGTATGGATGTACCACAGCTTATCCATTCACCAGCTGATGGGCATTTGGGTTGGTTTCATCCTTGGCAATTATTATTATTATTATTATTATTATTATTATTATTGGCCACACCATGTGGCATGTGGGATCTTAGTTCCCTGACCAGGGATCAAACCCGTGCCCCCTCCAGTGGAAGTGCAGTCTTAACCACTGGACTGCCAGGGAAGTCCCATCCTTGGCAATTATGAATAAAGCTGCTACAAATATTCACACAATTCTGTGTGAACATAGGTTTTTATTTCTACTTATTTATTTACTTATTTATTTTTGGCTGTGTCAGGTCTTTGTTGAGGCACGTGGGCTTCTCTCTAGTTGTGGCGTGAGGGTTTTCTCTTTTCTAGTTGTGGCGCACAGGCTACAGGGCACGTGAGCTCTGTAATTTGCAGCATGCAGGCTCTCTCGTTGAGGAGCATGAGCTCAGTAGTTGTGGCGCATGGGCTTAGCTGCCCTGCAGCATGTGGGAATCTTAGTTCCCTGACCAGGGACTGAACCTGTGTCCCCTGCATTAGAAGGCAGATTCTTTACCACTGGACCACCTGGGAAGTCCCAGTTTTTATTTCTTTTGGGTAAACACCTGGGAGTGCAATTACTAAGTTATATGGTAACTGTATAACTCTGTATGAAACTGGTAAACTGCTTTCCAATGTGGCTATGCCATTTTTTCATTTCTACCACCAATGAATGAGAGTTCCCAGTTACTCTGCGTCCTCACCAGCATTTAGTATTATCGATATTTTAGTCATTCTACTTCAGACAATACTACAAAGCTACAGTAATCAAAACAGCAAGGTATTGGCACAAAAACAGACATATGGCTTACTAGAACAGAATAGAGAGCCCAGAAATAAACCCACACACCTATGGTCGATTAATGTCTCACAAAGGTGGCAAGAATATCCAATGGAGAAAAGAAGGTCTCTTCAGCAAGTGGTGCTGGGAAAGTTGGACTGTAGCATGTAAATCAGTGAGTTAGAACACACCCTCACACAAAAATAAGCTCAAAATGGCTTAAAGACTTAAAAATAAGACATGACACCATAAAACTCCTAGAAGAGAACATAGACAAAACATTCTCTGACATAAATCATACCAATATTTTCTTAGGTCACTCTCCCGAGGAAACAGAAATAAAAGCAAAAAAAAACAAAAACAAAAACAAATGGGACTTAATCAAACTTATATGCTTTTGCCCAGGAAAGGAAACCATAAATCAAATGAAAAGACAATCTACAGATTGGGAGAAAATATTTGCAAATGATACAACTGACAAGGGCTTAATTTCCAAAATATACAAGCAGCTCATACAACTCAATAACAAAAAAACAAACAACTCAATGAAAAAATGGGCAGAAGACCTTAATAGACATTTCTCCAAAGAAGACATACAGATGGCCAACAGGCACATGAAAAGATGCTCATCACTGTTAATTATTACAGAAATGCAAATCAAAACTACAATGAGGTATCACCTCACACCGGTCAGAATGGCCATCATTAAAAAGTCTACAAATAACAAATGTTCTAGAGGGTGTGGAGAAAAGGGAACCCTCCTACACTGTTGGTGGGAATGTTAATTGGTGCAGCCACTATGGAAAACAGTATGGAGGTTCCTCAAAAAACTAAAAAAATAGAGTTGCCATATGATCCAGCAATCCCACTCCTAAGCATATATCCAGACAAAACTATAATTTGAAAAGATACATGCACCCCTATATCATAGGGGTGTCACTATTTACAATAGCCAAGACATGGGAACAACCTAAATGTCCATCAACAGATGAATGGACAAAGAAGATGTGGTACATATATACCATGGAATGCTACCTAGCCATAAAAAAGAATGAAACAATGCCATTTGCAGCAACACGGATGGACCTAGAGATTATCATACTAAGTGAAGTAAGAAAGAGAAAGACAAATACCATTATATCACTTATATGTGGAATCTAAAAAATAATACAAATGAACTTATCTGAAAAATGGAAACAGACTCATAGACATAGAAAACAAACTTATGGTTACCAAAGGGGAAAGGAGGTGGGGAAGGGATAAATTAGGACTTTGGGATTAGTAGATACAAACTACTATACAAAAAAATAAACAATAAGGTCCTACTGTATAGCACAGGGATAGTCAGTATTCCCTAATAAACCATAATGGAAAAGAATATGAAAAAGAATACATATACATATAACTCAATCATTTGCTGTACACCAGAAGCTAACACAACATTGTAAATCAACTACATTTCAATAAAAAAGGTGTCTTTCATAGAGCAAAATGTTTAATTTTGATGAAGTCCAATTTATCTATTTTTTCTTTCCTGGACTGTGCTTTTGGTAAGGTATGTATATAAGAACTCTTTGCCCTAGCCTAAGGTTTCAAAGATTTTCACCTATGTTTCCTTCTAAAAGATTTATAATTTTACATTTGAGTATATGATCCACTGAGTTACTATTTTTTAAATATTTATTTTGTTTATTCATTTGTTTGGCTGCACCGGGCCTCAGTTGCGGCACACGGAATATTTAATTGCAGCATGCAGGCTTTGTAGCTGCGGCATGTGAACTCTTAGTTGTAGCATGTGGGATCTAGTTCCCCGACCAGGGATCGAACCCAGGCCCCCTGCGTTGGGAGTGTGGAATCTTAACCACTGGACCACCAGGGAAGTTCCCATTGAGTTATTTTTATCCGACATTTTATTATTAAATTTTTAAAACATAAAAATTGGAAGATACAAAAGTTAACATTTCACCATATTTGTTTTGCTTCTTTTTCTGAAGCACTCGAAAATAACAGACATGACATTTCACACCTAATTAAAGGTAATTCTCACTTTACATGGTAGAGTGGGATCATACAAATGACCTAGCAAGCTGAAACTGTGCAATCATCAGTGGGGAAAAATTATGATCGTTCTGTGACATTTAAAGATTTATGTCAAAACATTAAAATCTCTTACTGTTCGTTATAAAGGTACAAGGAAAAATTTAGAAGTAGTAGTAAAACTAATATGTAATTTAAAATATTAGAAACATTGAGAATTAAAGTTACTTCTTTGTAGAAAATTTATCAAGAATAATTTGAACAGTGCTGGCCTTCCTCTTGTTGGATAACTTAGGATACAGTGAGAGCATTTTGTCTGTGCCTTTGATGAATTGTCATACTGTTCTAAGTTTGCATTGGCTTCCAGCATCTTATCTTTTATGCTTTCAATGCTGTGAAATATCTCCGAGAGTCCCTTTAATGTTAGTTTTTGCCAGTGTTACTTCCTTTGGGACATCATCATCCTTTTTCTTCATAACCAATTTCTCCATTTATGTTGGTAAGTTTGACTTTACTAAGTTCACCTGGCTGCCTATCTACAGTTTCTTGAACACAGGCCACCTTCCCATGGTCAGCGGCTTCTTGTTTAACTCCATTTACATTCTATTCAAATTTCACTTTCAGTGTTATTTTGTTAATTTGCTGCATTTTCATCTTTGTTGGCCAAGGTCCTCTTTCAATTATCCATTTCATGGTAAATGTCACAGTTTATGACAGGGAGACAAAGAAATAACACAACTACACAATTTGCTGTCTACATAAACGGGATAACAGGTGACCAATCACCCAGACTTTGAGAAGTGACATGATTGGTCACTGATCATGATGTATACCTGTTAATTTATGTAGTGAATTATGGGCTAAAGGGCTAGCAGCAGTTGGTACTTTATGCAATCACTCAGTTGATATACCATGATAACTGAGATTTTTTTTTTTTTTGCTATACAGGAGGTCCTTGTTGGTTATCCACTAAATTAAATTATTTTATTTTTAGCAGCATTGGGTCTTCATCGCTGCATGCGGGCTTTCTCTAGTTGTGGTGACAAGGGGCTACTATTCGTTGCAGTGCGCGGTCTTCTCATTGCGGTGTGCAGTCTTCTCACTGCGGTGGCTTCTCTTGTTGCGGAGCTCGGGCTCTAGGGCGCGGGCTCAGTAGTTGTGCCTTGTTAGCCCTAGAGTGCAGGCTCAGTAGCTGTGGCACGAGAGCTTAGTTGCTCGGTGGCAGTGGGATCTTCCCGAACTGGGATAGAACCCGTGTCCCCTGCACTGGCAGGCGGATTCTTAACCACTGTACCACCAGGGAAGTCCCGGTAACTGAGATTTGAACTGTGTTGCTGGGAAACTGGTGTTATTCAACTGAACCAGAGTAAATGAAATTCATGTACAAACTGAAACAGTGGAAGGCAAGGGCTTCCTGTTTTCAAGCATGTGTCTCCTAAAAATCAGGCTATTTTCATATCATTATCACACTTAAGGAAATGATCAATAATTTCCTAGTATACTATCTGATCCATATTAAAAATGGCTCATTTATTCAAAGGATCTAGAACAGCGCTCACCCATTAATTTTTATCTCGTGATACTGACTTTTCAGAGGAACTAGGTTTGTATTCATAGTGATACTACTTGAAGTGTGACCCACGGATCAGCAGCAGCATCACCTAGGAACTTGTTAGGAATGCAGAATCTTGGGCCCTGTTCCAGAACTACTATCCTCCATTTCAGTGTGTCTTTTTAAATTAACTATGCCTGGAACTAGTTGAGGCCTGTCAACAAATTCAGTATTTCTTTGCAACAGTGGAATTTTTTCAACTGTTTTATTATTACCACTCATCTTAACTGCATGTTAAGTCCCCTGGATCTACGGTTTAAGTCTCTTTTTCTTTATACTTTCAATATTTTTATATACGTCTTATGTTTTGCATTTTAGTTTGATCTTCCTGATCCATTAGTCTCAATAATGACATCTTTTTTTATATATATTTATTTTTTTTCTTATTATTTTTGGCTGCATCGGGTCTTAATGTGGGATCTTTCATTGTGGTGCGGGCTCTTTGTTGTGGCCCTCGGGCTTCTCTCTAGTTGTGGAGTGCAGATTTTGTCTCTCTAGTTGTGGCACATGGGACCCAGAGTGCATGGGCTCTGTAGTTTGCAGCACGCAGGCTCTCTAGTTGAGGTGCGCAGGCTCAGTAGTTGTGGCACGCAGGCTTAGTTGCCCTGTGCGTGGCATGTGGCATCTTAGTTCCCCAATGAGGGATCGAACCCGTGTTCCCTGCATTGGAAGGCAGATTCTTTACCATTGGACCATCAGGGAAGTCCCCAATAATGACATCTTCAATTCAACTTCTGAATTTTTAATATCTGTAAATCACATTTTTCATTTCCTAAAAGCCTTTGTCTGTGTGTCTGATGTAATGGAATCTCCTTAAGAGCTCTTGCTATTTTTTGGTTTGTCTCTTCCAGCAGTTCTTTTTATTTAAGGTTTACCTACTCCTTGTACTCTGTCCCTCTTCCAGGATCAGTGGGTCTCAAATGGGGCTGCACAATAGAATCACCTGGGAAGCTTTCGACATGTTGGGCCTTGGATCCCATCTCCAGGGATTACAATTTGATTGGTCTGGAGAGAGGCCTGGGCACCAAGAGTTTTAAAAGCTCCCCAAGTGTGCTTGTAGGTTCTTAAACCAGAAGTAATCCTGTCACCAAAATCCAGAATGTTGGAAACTCTATAGGACAAACAACTTGGTTTCTTCAATACATATATTGTAAGAAAAATAGCAGGAATACAGTGACAGAAAGAGAAAAAAGGAGGGAGAACCTATAAATTAAATATTAAAAATACTTGAGACAAACTCATTGCAACACATGGACCTTATTTAGATCTTGATTTGAACAAAACGATAAATACTTATAAGACAACTGGGAAAATGTGAACACTGATTGGATTTTTAAAAATTGTAGTAAAATACACATAACGGGCTTCCCTGGTGGCGCAGTGGTTGAGAGTCCGCCTGCCGATGCAGGGGACCCGGGTTCGTGCCCCGGTCCGGGAAGATCCCACGTGCCGCGGAGCGGCTGGGCCCGTGAGCCATCGCCACTGAGCCTGCGCGTCCGGAGCCTGTGCTCCGCAACGGGAGAGGCCACAACAGTGAGAGGCCCTCGTACCGCAAAAAAAAAAAAAAAATAAAAAAATAAAATACACATAACAAAAAACTTACCATCTTTTTAAAAAAATTAATATTAATTTATTTTTCACAATGTTGGGTCTTCGTTGCTGTGCGTGGGCTTTCTCTAGTTGCGGTGAGCGGGGGCTACTCTTCATTGTGGTGTGCGGGCTTCTCACTGCTGTGGCTTCTCTTGTTGTGGAGCACGGGCTCTAGGTGTGCAGGCTTCAGTAGTTGTGGCACAGGGCCTCAGTGGTTGTGGCTCATGGGCTCTAAAGCACAGGCTCAGTAGTTGTGGCGCAGGGCTTAGTTGCTCCACGACATGTGGGATCTTCCCGGACCAGGGCTCAAACTCGTGTCCCCTGCACTGGCAGGCGGATTCTTAACCACTGCGCCACCAGGGAAGCCCAGGAAAGGGAAGATTTTTAAAAACTAAGTTTAAAAAAAAACTTTTTGAAAAAAAGTAAGTTTTTTTTTTTAAGGTACTTTAGTGTTGATTTTTTACTTGTCCCTCTTAACTCCCCAATAGTTTTTTGCTAAACTTCTACTAGTCCATCAGTTCTTGTTAGTTTTTTCTGCGACTACTGCACACATACCCCTAACAAATTTTACTCTGCCAATTTTTTTTTTTTTTTTTTTTTTTTTTTTTTTTGTGGTACGTGGGCCTCTCCCTGCTGTGGCCTCTCCCGTTCCCGAGCACAGGCTCCGGACGCACAGGCCCAGTGGCCATGGCCCACTGGCCCAGCCGCTCCGCGGCATGAGGGATCCTCCCGGACCGGGGCACAAACCCGTGTCCCCTGCATCGGCAGGCGGATTCTCAACCACTGCGCCACCAGGGAAGCCCTCTGTTTTGTATTTTTGTTTTTGTCAAGTTGTAAGAATCATTAGATACCCTGGATTGATACCCACAGACCTCGGTTTCCCAAGCTTCCTGCAACTACAATGTTTCCTCCCATGCCAGTGTCACTGTTTCTCACGTACCTTTACTGGTGATGAAGGTGTTCTGAAGCAATGATAAAATCGAAATAACCCAGCTGGTGGCTTGGTCTTTGTTCAGTTCCAGGCTGTAAAGTGCTGTAAAAAAGGCTGAGGCCAGGCTAGTGACACCCAGAAGGAGCCAGCAGAAGTAAGTCAACCATCTGAGCCGGCCATTAGAGACGGGCTGCTTCCCGTCTGGGCCCAGGATGGGGAAGGGCTCTGGCTGCGTCCCTTAGGAACAGAAGTTGAAGGAATAATCTCATAGCCAACAGCTGAGAGACAGGTTTAGGAAGATTACAGGTGATAAAGAAAGCCTGGTGCGATGCATTACCTGGATGGCCCTTGCTCTATGGGAAGAACACGCATTTCCAACAGTTCCTGAAGTTCTTGCAGTTGGCTGACTGCATCTAGGAAGTCACAAGGCTGATGGGCCTGGGCGGGACCCAGTGTGTCTAAGTGAGCTTGGAGCCTCCGCAGAACTCTGAGCAGGTAACTGTGAAAATGATGGTGGTTTTCAGGAACCACTGAAAGTACATTCCAGGTTGACACTTGAACAAGTGGAAGATTTCAATAAATAGTAATTCCTGGTAGAAATTAGCAACTCATTAACTGATGATGAGGTTAAATTTTCCCAGTCACTGGAGACTGGACCCAACACCTGCAGAATTACTGTCTTCTCTGAGCACGCTGGTGAATTCACAACAATTTGTAAAATTCTATACTTTGATACAGAATTGAAAAACTTGTAAAGCTAATTGCACTTTTTTATCAGAACTGCAGTACATGTAAACTAAGTGCTCAGAAGGCCCAAACTATATCCAAAAATCCATAAATCGCATAATCTCATCATTCCATAGAAGAAAAAGAAGGACAAGTTTCAATAGCCCCCGACAAAGTAGATGAAATATGGGGGTCTGAGACAGAGGGCATTTTTTGTGGGTTTTCCTTAATCCTTTACTTTGTAAGACCAGATATATTGTCTCAGAAGCCATCAGAGGGATCAAAGCTATCAGCTCCATATTGGAAGTTTAAGGAAATTAAAACAAGCAGAAGGTCGTACCATGCCTGTTGGTTATGCTGAGAGGTAAGAATGAATACGAAGGTAAGAGAGTGGGAGGCAGATAAAAGATTAGATACGGAAACTTACTGAACTTTACCATTTGCCCAGTAGGGTCCTGCCCGCTGGTCCTTGACCCTCTAAGTAAGAACAGACGAGGCTGGATAAAAGCTTCACCAGCTGGTTAATGTTGTAAGAAAGAACTCCATGAAGACTGTTCACACTCAGAGTAGGTACGTATTTCTTCTGAGCAGGAATCCCACAGTTTCCTTTAATTCCTGAATGTAGAACCAAGATGAGAAAAGTTAGTTTTACATTAAATCCAGGACTGGTAGCAATTACAGATGGTAAGAAGGCTGTTTCTCTACTTGGAGGGGCATATGCTTAGTGTAAAGAACCTCAGTTTTTCACTTTCTCTCTCCTTTTTCAGAAAGAAGTCACCTCACAGTAGCTTCAGAACTAGTTTTATGAGAGAATCTAGGATGAAAGAAGAGACCGTTTGATCAAACGTCGAAAACTAAAACACCTCCAGAGTAGTACATTCTGCACTCACATCAGTGCTCACATCACTCCATAATGAAGAGAAAAAAACCAGAGGCACAGTGATGACTCGGGGGACAGGAATTAGAGAAAAACTATTAAGTTTAACAGGACCTCAGGAGCCTTGCAGGAGATCCTTTCCACTGAACTTTTCCACTACATGGGGGAGGGAGCATGACGTTCACCTGTAAAATTTGATACCAAGCTTACCTCAACTATCTCTGTGAGAGAGAGAGAGAGAGGCTCAAAAGAAGCATCTGAGAGGCAGGAGGCCTGGATGGGAGGAAAAGAGAGGTAGAGGTTCCTGTGGTTGAATCAACGGGAAAAGCCGCCCAATCCCAAGACTGACGGGGAAAAGGATGACAGCAGTTTGGATGCTGATGAGCAGTTGAGACCAGGTCACGGCAAATGGGCCCACTGAAAGAAACGCATGACATCAACCCTCATCCTCAACAATTAAAATCATCTCCAAGGCATTCCTCTCCCAGGTTTAAGTATTTATTTAGCAATTTAACTATGATTATCTAAGGATAGCAAGTTATCATGGCAGTAAAGATCCTGATCATTTGTTAATAAATGAGATCTGTGGGAAAATGTGTACTCTAATGTTAGAATAAATGATTATTCTCCTTTAAGAGTAGAATTAAATGAGTATTCTAATGTGAGGGCAGCAGAGGAAAAATGAAGGCACATACTGATTCTAACTTTGGAAGGAAGGAGAGTGGAGTAGTCAAAGGACTACGTGCCACAAACAGCACACATCAGGGCTCACCCACAGCTTGCTCATGTCTCTTGGTGGTGGTGCCGTTCATCTTCTAGAACATGACATAGGTGACCATGTTGCAGAGAAGGAGGGTCATGCAGCAGGTGAGCCGCTGGACTCTTGTAAAACTCTTGTCCAGGGATGTCAAGTTGTGACCGAGAGCCACAGACAATCCTGGGTGAAATTTTCTACAATCATGAAGGAGAACAGGTGTCTAACAAGATAAATTAGAACAGGAAAGGCATGAGATTTCATTCTGAAAGTGCCCTAGTCTAGAATGTGGATTGCCTGGCAGCAAGCTGCACAGCAACAACTCGGCCACTGTTCAACACCTCTGTGAAGCAGCTTTCAGATGACTTGATGATACGATTTTTTTGTTATTTTGGGGTAAAAGGTTTTGAAGATAAGGGTAATTTTATTGCATGAGATTTTAAAACCAAAACTTGTTTTAGCTTTATCAGAGTTTCGATAAATCTTTTACTCTTAGAAAGTTTGCATTAAGCTTCCACTCAAGATAGTTTGGTAAATTCATACTTGGAGCACCTTCTCTACTCCAAAAAGAACTATAAATATGACATAAAAAGAAAGAACCCAAAACACTGGCTGGGCTTAAAAAAAAAATAAAAGTCTCTAAGGAAGAGGACTGGAATGAGAAATAAGATGGTAGGTGGGGAAGAAGCCACAAGATTCTGTGCTCCAGGTCTGGAAGAAGGCATACACAGGTCAAAGTTTGATTCCCATAGAGTAACTGGAACTTAACGTGATTCATGGAGTGGGGAAAGGGAGAGTAAAGCCAACTTCACTACCTGAAGCCAGGGTTGAGGCTGGAGCTCATGGAAGAATTCTGAAGAACAAAAAACTGCCACAGGGCTACACATTTATAAGTAGGGAGGTGGGTGAGGGTGGACAGTCCCAGGACCAGGAATTGAGCCAAGAGATCCACTGGCTCATGACAAGATGTGCAACAGATCTAGTTTCATTAATTTCACGGAGGAATAGGGGCGCCAAAATGATATAATATAATAAGACCTAGTTCTAGATTAGTGATGTGAAGGGTTGGATGAAAACATCAAAAAAGTACTAGTACTGTGTGGAGAGAAAGAGAGAGAGAGGTTGAGATTTAAAAATGAAACCAACCTACAACCCCAAATTCCTAAACACATGAAGAAATCTAATGCTAAGAAAGGCAGCCAACACAATCAGTAATTCAGTCCAGATGAAATTAATTTCATGGGACAGTCTGACAAAGACTAAGTATTTCAGGTTGCTCAAACATACAAGTAAAGGAATAATGTTCACTTTAAAATAATAAAAAATTATGAAAAACAGAAATAAATTAGAACTCTTGAAACTGAAAAATATGGTCCTCACAACAAAAAAATTAGAAGGGACCTGGTTAAAGAGAAAATTAGTGAACTGAAATGTAGTATGAAAGAATTCACCCAGAACACATCACAGAGAGACAAAAAAGATATGCATGCAAGAGCGGCTTAAAAACATGGAGGATAGTTTGAGAGTCTCCAGCATAGAGTAAGGCAATGTCAGAGGAGCAATATTTTCAGAAGTGACATCTGAGAATTTCTGCCAATTTAAGCCATGATTCTGTATATCAACACTACATTTTATGTTATGTGTATTTTACCACAACAAAAAAAATTTTAAGTACATTCTGAGTACTAAACAGTATAAACAGTGAATCTACAGTGAAAAGAATTATGGTAAGATTTGGAACATCAAGGATAAAGAGAAAATATTAAAAAGAGAAAAGACAACATACTTTAGAAGAATAACAGCTAGACTGACATAACAGAAGCAGTGTTGGAAGGCAATTCTCCATGAATGCTTCCCATTTAGGCATTAATAAAAACTTTGCTCCTGGACTATCTTTTCAAGTATCTTTGTATAAGCAGACAGCCCTGAAAACAGACAGTCAGGAACTCTCTTTGGAGCCAACTTATTTACATTTCCAGATTGTAAAGATAGAGACATCCTACTCCCCAGAGACATTCTGGGGTAATAAAGATAGAAATGCCCTCTTTTCATCCCTTGAGAGATTTCCCTACATTCCAGGCTAATGAAGATAATGTCTCATTCTACAGGGAAGGATAGGCAGGTTTTCTGGCAGCTCGTATATCAGAGTCTCCTAATCTTGAGGTTCCTCTTTTGTCATGCACCTCCACTGCATGTGCAGCTAACACCTGGCTCTCATTACATCACCCTGTCGAATCTGGGAACCGACACAAAATATTGCTCTGGTTGCTACTACTGCTATAAGTAGTAAATTGTCTAAATCCATTTGGGTCAGTGGAAATGGTGGAGTAAAGACCTCTGAAAATTCCTCCATAAAAGCAATGATAAAACTTCTCTTAAAAAGCCAGAATCAAAATTTTCAGAACTCAGGTAAATAACCAAAGGTTTGTATTAACCTGGGAGTGTTTACTCAAGAAAAATGGCTAAATATTAGTAAGAACAGTGAATTTTGTGGCATTTTAAATTGCCCTATTTTCCCAGCTCCCTTTCTCTAGCTCCATGGTAACCTTGAAAACCAACAGCCTTCGATCACAGTGAAAACCAGCAGCCTGGCAGTCACTAGAGGGAGGAGAATGGGGTTGGAGCTCCTTAAAAGCCTCCTTTCCCAGAGAACTGTCATTATTTGATTTGTTTGATAGTTCCTTGGAAAACTCCACTTGCAAGGCTGTCCTTATTTGATGTGACTGGAGGCTCATCCAGTGAAAAATGCTTTTTCCCTGAGGGCACTGTCAAAAATATTCAGAGGCGATTGTTTACCTTCACAGCTGCCTGATATGGTAGGCAAACAATAGGCTAACCAAAAAGCTTAAATGGAAAAGCTGGAAAATGAGAAGTCCACAGGAGTTTTGAAAAGCTCTGACACAGTCCTGGGAATCTAGAAGGCCATATGCATGCCCAGGGCTGTATGCATGGTTGGGAAATACCTGAGCAGGCCCTATGCTTTCACCCCTGGATGACCCTGAAGCTCTCAGCAAGCAGGAAGTGAAGGCTGAGGCAGAGCTGTCAGTTGCCTTGCTGAGTGCTAAAGGCATGGCACAACATGCATGCAAAACCCCTTGGCAAAGACTGGGAGACTTACTGGTTCAGGCATTTAAAGAAGTCTCTGTCTAGTTATTAGCTGACCACTAAGCTAACTGAGCAGAAACTTCAGTTTTCACACATGACAAAGAATACAGACGTTACAGAATTAGTTAGAAACAGACACTAGACAACAACAAGCAGTAAGAACAAATACTGGGGGAGAGGAAGGAAATGTGATCTTCAGAGTTGCCACATTCTATTATTTAAAATGTCCAGTTTTCAACAGAAGATCACAAGACATGAAAAGAAACAAGAAACTATCTCTCTCTCTCTCACACCCCCACTCCCACCCAAGTCAACAGATTATTGTTGAGGAAGCCAAGACACTGGGTTTACTAGATAAAGATTTCAAATCAGCTATTTTAAATATCTTCAAAGAACTATAAAGGAAATCATATCAAAGAACTAAAGGAAAGTAAATGAGAATGCTGTCTTGCTAAACAGAGTATCAATGAAGATACAGAAATTATTTTTAAAAAGAACCAAATAGAGGGCTTCCCTGGTGGCGCAGTGGTTGCGCGTCCGCCTGCCGATGCAGGGGAACCGGGTTCATGCCCCGGTCTGGGAGGATCCCACGTGCCGCGGAGCGGCTGGGCCCGTGAGCCATGGCCACTGAGCCTGCGCGTCCGGAGCCTGTGCTCCGCAACGGGAGAGGCCACAGCAGAGGAAGGCCCGCATACCACAAAAAAAAAAAAAAAAAAAAACCAAATAGAAAGTCTGCAGCTGGAAAAATAAAAAGACTGCAGCTGAAAAATACAACAGTGAAATGAAAAATTCACGAGAGGCTCAGCAGCAGATGTGAGCAGGCAGGAGAAAGAATCAGCAAACTTGAAGATAGATCAATTGAAATTATCTTGTCTGAGGAACAGAAAGAAAAAGGAGTGAAGAAAATGAACAGAGCCTCAGAGACATGTAGCACACCATAATTTCTCAAGAGTACCTAAAGGAAAAGAGCTTCTTCTTTGAGACTGGTATGAAGATCCAGTCACGCTCACAGTCTCCAAGGTCCATGGCCAGCCAACAATTGCACAGGAAATGCCATTTCCTTTTATCTGCCATGTCAGTGACAATTTACATACCTATAGTAAAATAAAGACAATCATGTTAGGGAGGTGGGCATCAATCAGTTGCTGTAATAAGAAGTAATCTCAGGGAAACAACCTAAATGTCCACTGATGGCTGAATGGATAAAGAAAATGTGGTATATGTACAACGGAATATCATTCAGACACAAAAAAGAATAATATTTCGCCATTTGTGACAACGTGAATAGAGGGCATTATGCTAAGTGAAATAAGTCAGATAAAGACAAATAAATACTGTATGACCTCACTTATATGTAGAATGTAAAAACAAAGCAAAACACAAACGAAAAACCAAAACCAGGGACATCCCTGGTGGTCCAGTGGGTAAGATGCAGGGGGCCCAGGTTCAATCCCTGGTCGGGAAACTAGATCCCATGTGCCGCAACTAAGAAGTCTGCACACTGCAACTAAGAACCAGTGCAGCCAAAAAATAAATAAATAAACAAAACACCAGAGTTCATCAAATAGGCTTAAAGAAAAAAAAAAACAAAAAAAACCAGAACCGAGCTCATAGATACAGAGAACAGATTAGTGGTTGCCAGAGATGTGGGGTGGAGGGCTGGGTGAACCAGGGGAAGGGAGTCAAAAGGTACAAACTTCCAGTTATAAAATTATCAAGTCATGGGGATGTAATGTACAGCATGGTAACTATAGTTAATAATATCGTGTTGCATATTTGAAAGCTGCTACAAGAGTAGATCTTAAGAGCTTTCAGCACAAGAAAAACAAAATTCTGTTAACTATGTATGGTGACGGTTGTTAACTAGACTTATGGTGGTGGTCATTTTACAATATATACAAACATCGAATCATTATGTTGTAGACCTGAAACTAATATAAAGTTGTATGTCAATTATACTGCAATAAAAATTAATTTTAAAAAGAAGTAATTTTTCACTGACAGTGAGTGTCCAAGTAAATGGATTCTGTTTCATCATGGGGCAAGAACTAAAGAAAGAAACCAGAGCTGATCCCATTTTTTCCTTCCCAACCTCTAAGGGAGTTCATGTACCAAACACCAGAATGCAGACTTCCATAACCTAGGAATAGTTCAGTGTGTGTTTGTATTCCTTAAGTTTTCTTGTTCCACATGTGACAGTGCCCTGCCACCTCTGTAAGCATCCTATCTGCCTCTATCTTTAATTACCAGGGTCTGAGGGGGTGTCTTTGGGGGGTGAGGTGGGGAGTGGTCTTTAATGTTTATATTAGTGACTTGTCCTGTTTGGGTCTGTGGCTTCATCTTGGCTTCAGAGCCACAGGCCCTGAAATTGCATCCTCTTTCTAACCACAGTGTTTTACCATGTGTCTACCTTCTCCCCTAATTTCAATCATCAACAAACTTGTCCTCGGGGACCCCTAATTGTTCAGCCTGTTTGACTTCATCTGTACCTAGTCAGCTAATCTCCTTTACTGTAAGGATGCTACTTCCCCAAGAGTCTATATGAAACCATTCAAATATCTCTGATCAAAAGTCTTGCTTAATTTTAGTTGGAAATTATTTTCTGTGCAAGGAGTACTGAATGCTTTAAAGCTAAAATATTTCTGGGACTCTCTTACTGAGGCAGTTTATAAAATCACAGGTGACTAAGTTGCATTTGATTTAAACTTAGCTACTAGTAGATGGCGGACTAGAAGGACGTGCGCTCACTCTTGCGAGGGCACAGGAATCACAACTAACTGCTGAACGATCATCGATAGGAAGACGCTGGAACTCACCAAAAAAGACACCCCACATCCAAAGACAAAGGAGAAGCCACAGTGAGACGGTGGGAGGGGCGCAATCCCAATAAAATCAAAACCCGTAACTGCTGGGTGGGTGACTCACAGACTGGAGAACACTTATACCACAGAGGTCCACCCACAGGAGTGAAGGTTCTGAGCCCCACGTCAGGCTTCCCAACCTGGGGGTCCGGCAAAAGGAGGAGGAATTCCTAGAGTATCAGACTTTGAAGGCTACTGAGATTTGATTGCAGGACTTAGACAGGACTGGGGGAAACAGACATTCCACTCTTGGAGGGCAAACACAAAGTAGGGTGCGCATCGGGACCCGGGGAAAGGAGCAGTGACCCCACAGGAGACTGAACCAGACCTAACTGCTGGTGTTGGAGGGTCTCCTGCAGAGGCGGAGGGTGGCTGCGTC
>NC_041230.1:41636174-41637456 GCF_002837175.3 Physeter macrocephalus | reverse complement strand
AAACAACCAACAGGGAGGGAACCCAGCCCCACCCATCAGCAGACAAGCGGATTAAAGTTTTACTGAGCTCTGCCCACCAGAGCAACAGCCAGCTCTACCCACCACCAGTCCCTCCCATCAGGAAACTTGCAACAAGCCTCCTAGATAGCCTCAGCCACCAGAGGGCAGACAGCAGAAGCAAGAAGAACTACAATCCTGCAGCCTGTGGAACGAAAACCACATTCACAGAAAGATAAATTTAGCTCCTGTTAAAGCTTTCATTTAAGAGCAAAGTATAAAAAAGGAGAAAATACTCATTTTCTGATTGGTGAGAAACTAGTCACGGGTTTTTTGTGCTTTTATTCTTACTCTTTCATACAGAAGAGGAACAGAGACTCTAATGTGTGTCAGAAAAATCTAGTTAATGCATCCAGTATGACCAGTAGAAAGATATAGAAAGCATTATCATTTCCTAAGAAAAAATGCTGGCCGTCTGTTTTTTATTGGGTGTGGGTAGTTCTATTGCTTTTCTGTGTTTTCCAAGTTTTTTGCATTCAAACATCTATTACTTTTGCAATTAAAGAAAGAAAAGCAAATGTTGACTAAAGAAAGTCTTCAAAAGAGCCTTAATAACAAGCTGATATGAAGCTCTAGAGGTGAACAGGTAACTCTGAGAATTTAATTGTAACAAATATTTATTGTTACAATATTGACTCTAATTATCAATTGTAACAAATATTTATTGAGTCCTACTATAATTTTGGCACTGTATGAGCTTTTGAGAATACAAATATGAATAAGATAGCATCTCTATCCCTGAGGAGCATAAAGTCATTATGAGTTAAAAAATATTATAATTTAAGACCACATATAAAATTAGAATTGATATAAACCAGTGATAAGAGTAAGAAAAGTGGAAAATATAATATAGGTGTGAATTCCTTTAAGTGTTTCCTCTAAGAGAAATAGCTTTTAAAAAAAAAAAACAAAGGTTTATTTCTTCTTCATGTTACATGCATATCATGGGTTAACTGGTGGTGGGAGGGGTTGTTGATGGTGTGGTTCTGGTCATTGCAGTTACTTAGGGACTCAGAATGGCAAAGCAACCATGTGTCACCTGTTTACAACTCTCTTGACAGAATTATATGGCACCACCCACGAGAAATAGCTACTTAAATTTAAAAATGTACTTCTAATAATTATAAAATAATACAAATTTATTGTTAAAAAATTTTGGGGCTTCCCTGGTGGCGCAGTGGTTTGAGAGTCCGCCTGCCGATGCAGGGGACGCAGGTTCGCGCCC
>NC_041230.1:41622348-41635999 GCF_002837175.3 Physeter macrocephalus | reverse complement strand
GTACCGCAAAAAAAAAAAAAAAAAAAAAAAAAAAAAAAAATTTGCAAATACCTAAAAGTACCCTGAAGAAAAACTTAAAAATTCATAATCCTACTACCCAGCAATAACTATTGGTAATAATTTAGTGTATATAGCACTAGACTTTTTCCTATACACATACTTTAAAAAAATCAACTTTGTTGTGGTATAATTTACATATGATAAAGGGCATCCATTTAAAATGTACAAAATTCAATGCATTTTGACAAATGTATACACTTGTGTACTAAGCACCACCACCATCACCCTGAAAAGTTCCCTTGTGCCTTTTCCAGTCAGCCCCCCTCAGGGTCACTCTTGGCTTCAGGTGACCACTGATCTGCTTGCTGTCTCTAGAGAGTAATTTGCTTTTTTTAGAATTTCATATATGTGGAATCGTACAGTATGTCTCCTTCTGTGTCTGGCTTCTTTTGCTCAGCATAATGTTTTTTGAGATTCATCCACACTGCCGTGTGTCTCAACAGATTGCTCTTGTCGTGAGTAGTATTCCATTGAATGAACATACTAACATTTGTTTATTCATTCACCTGATGGACATTTGTGTTGTTTCCAGTTTGGGGCCATTATTCATAAAGCTGCTATGAACATATGTGTCGGAATGGACATATGTTTCCATTTACCTTGGGTAAATAACTAGGAGTGGAATTTCTGGGTCATACGGTCAATGTATGTTTAACCTTACAAGAAACTGCCAAACTGTCCTCCACCACAGCTATACCATTTTACATCCCACCAGCAGCGTGTGAGAGCTCTAACTGCTCCCCACCCTCACCAAATCCTGGTTTTGTTAGACTTTTTTTTTTTTTTTTTTTTTTTTTGCGGTATGCGGGCCTCTCACTGCTGTGGCCTCTCCCGTTGCAGAGCACAGGCTCCGGACGTGCAGGCCCAGCGGCCACGGCTCACGGGCCCAGCCGCTCTGCGGCATGTGGGATCTTCCCAGACTGGGGTACGAACCCGTGTCCCCTGCATCAGCAGGCGGATTCTCAACCACTGAGTCACCAGGGAAGCCCTGTTAGACTTATTAATTTCAGTCATTCTGGTGGGTGTTTAGTGCTATCATTGTGGTTTTAATTTGCATGTCCTGATGACTAATGATGCTGAGTATCTCTCAAACGCTTGTTATACATTATTTACCTTTATAAATGAAAGCGGAATGATAGTGCAACAAACTGCTTTGTAGATACCTGAACAGAATGGAAGCAGCAAGCAAATTATCAGGCTATCCTGGCCCAGTGGTTGGTGTATCTAGCCTAGCAGGGAAGGACTTCTTTTGCTATCAATTTTAGCCAAGCAGCATACTCTTTTCAGGTGGCCAATATTCAGCAACTGACTTGTTTGAATACCGGCCTGAGATCTTTGACTTCATTCCCTTCTTTTTTCCTAATCCCAACAAGCCAATAATCCTCAACCTTAATTAATTTTCATCATGTATTCAATAATTTCTCCACCCAGCTCTCCTAATTCTTAGAGTGCTGCTGAAGAAAGATGCAGAATCATCCGGATCTAGCACAGGGCAGGTGCATGCACTCACCACTGACCGCTTCTCACTCTAACTCTCTAGGCACATCCCACATTGTAATTCCGTTCCTTCCCCTCTCCTTAAGCTCTTCATTTTGACCCAAAGTATATTCAGTATATAGTCATTTACTAAATTTACTCTTTGAAGATAGTTTTCATATTTAGAGATACTTTCAATTTATGGTACTTTTGGGCAATATTTCATTGTTATTATTTGCTGTTCACCATCATGACAACATCTAATGGAAAAAAAATCCATTCTACTACCCATCAAAAATCGTATTGTTCATTTTCCATATTTCCTTCCAGGGTTTCTTCTTTGTAGACAGCTCTGAAACTAAAATCTAACAGTCATTTGTTACTATTTGGCCCAAAGCATTATAGTTATTTATCGTAAAGCCATGCAGGGCTTTCCCCAGAATGCTAAGATCCACAGAGAAGAAGCAACATGCCAGCTTGATACGGGGACTTACCAAGAAGGGCTGATGCCAGAACTGTCATGCCAGAGCTGCAGGCTGTGTAATTCCCGCAGAGAAGACAGAGTGCCCGGCAGGAAGACATCCAGTCCCCCTCGTTCAAAGACTGCTTTCTGGGAATCACAAAGATGATGGGGCTTGCTCTGCCCCTCTGATCCATAAAGGGTGATAACCACCTAAAACATGACAACGAAAGATACAGTATAGGAAGTTAGAACGTGATTCTTTTGGTTTATCTCTAAGGAGAAAGATGAGGACAGAGAAAACCGCAATTCAATGAAGTCTTGGGGTCTGAGACAAGCATAAAGAGCTCTTCAGGTGTACAGTCTAGAACCAGGAAAGATCACTGTCTGGGATCCTTGTAAAGGACAATTGGACACAGGGATATTACCAAGTCAGACTGTACCTCACACTACCGACTACCATGCTACCTGCCTCTTTTTTAAAAAAATTAATTAATTTATTTATTTTACACTGCATTGGGTCTTCGTTGCTGCGTGTGGGCTTTTCTTTAGTTGCAGTGAGCGGGCTTCTCATTGCAGTGGCTTCTCTTGTTGCGGAGCACAGGCTCTAGGCACACGGGCGCTTCAGTAGTTGAGGCTCACGGGCTCTAGAGTGCACGCTCAGCAGTTGTGGCGCATGGGCTTAGTTGCTCCGCGGCATGTGGGATCTTCCCGGACCAGGGATTGAACCCGTGTCCCCTGCATTCGCAGGCGGGTTCTTAACCACTGCGCCAACAGGGAAGTCCCTAGCTGCCTCTTTTTGATGAAGGGTTTTCGTTTCTCTTTTCATCTTGTTCCACATATTTAAGACATTGTGGCAAAGCTTTTGGAATCAAAGTCTCATCACCTTCTGCATATCTGCTCGGTCCTTTCTCCACAAGCCCACACAAATATGAGCATATAGACTCCAATAAGGCTGGCCAGCAGGGACACCCCGACGGTGTTGCTGGTCAGGCGAAGGAACAGCTCAACTGTGTCTTCCACATTCACTGTCTGAGGCACAATGAAGAAATCGCCGCCAAAGTAGGTCAGGTGGTTACACAGACACTGTGTCCTGAAAAGTGGGCTCTCTGTGGCCCAACCTGGAATAATAGCCAAGACAGCGATTCTAACTGGCGTGCTAAGGAAGGGACACATGTAAAACAAACATAGGCATTTAGATTTGGGAAACAAGGTCTGATCGCTTATTCTCTGCTGGTGTAAACTGGGACAACTGATGGGCACAGCAGCTTGGCAACATCTAGTAAGACTGAAGAAGCAAAACACCTTGAATCCTGTGATTCCAGTTCTGAATGTATATCTGGGGGAATTTTGCACATGTGCACAAGGAAATGTGAAAAAGGATGTCTCTGTCAACACTGTTTATAACTAGGAGAAATCAGAACAACCTGTGTGTCCAGTAAAAGAATATACAAACAAACAAATAAGTAAGTAGAGGCAAACTAATGGACTGCTGGACTTCTCTGGTGGCACAGTGCTTAAGAATCCGCTTGCCAATGCAGGGGACACGGGTTAGATCCCTGGTCAGGGAAGATCCCACATGCCGCCGAGCAACTAAGCCTGTGCGACACAACTACTGAGACTGTGCTCTAGAGCCCGCGAGCCACAACTACTGCACCCGTATGCCACAACTACTGAAGCCCAGGTGCCTAGAGCCCATGCTCCGCAACAAGAGAAGCTACCGCAACGAGAAGCCCTCACACCGCAACGAAGAGTAACCCCCACTCGCTGCAACTAGAGAAAGCCCGCACGCAGCAATGAAGACCCAACGCAGCCAAACATAAAATAAATAATTTTAAAAACCCACAACTGATGGACTGCTATACAGCAGTTAAAAATGAATGAACTGAAGATGGATTCATCAACTTGGATAAATGCTGAACGAACAAAGCAAATTAAAAAAGGATATAATAGGGACTTACCTAGTGGTCCAGTGATTAAAACTCCGTGCTTCCACTGCAGGGGGCACGGGTTCAATCCCTGGTCAGGGAACTAAGATCCTGCATGCCGTGAGGCACAGCCAAAAAATAAATAAAGAAACTTAGAAAGAAAAAAAAGAATATAACAGTATCATACCGTTTATACAAAGACCAAAAGTGTGCAAACCACCATTCATGAATCCAGTTTGTCAGCCTCCCTCACTGGAAAGTAAGCTCATGAGGACATTCTTGTCCAACACTAGTTCCTGTATGCGGGTCTGGAATGTATTAGATGCTCAATAAATATCTGCTGAAAGAACGAACACATAGGACTTCCCTGGTGGCGCAGTGGTTAAGAATCTGCTTGCCAGTGCAAGGGACATAGATTTAAGCCCTGGTCCAGGAAGATCCCACATGCCGCGAGGCAACTAAGCCTGTGTGCCACAACTACTGAGCCTGCGCTCTAGAGCCTGCGAGCCACAACTACTGAAGCCCGTGCACCTAGAACCAGTGCTATGCAGCGAGAACGTACCGCAATGAGAGACCTGTGCACCTCAATGGAGGTTAGCCCCCGCTTGCCGCAACCAGAGAAAGTCCGCGTGCAGCAACGAAGACCCAACGCAGCCAAATAAATAAATACATTAAAAAAAAAAGATTGATCCTTTAAAAAAAAAAAAAAGAATGAACACATGTACCAAATTCCGGACAGGGATGACCCTTTGGTAAGAGCGAGGAAATGAGGTTGGAGAGGGATAGACCCAGGTCTTCCATTATCCCAGTGTTTAAATTTTAAAAAACTTGAACTAAATACAGCAAAATACAAACTTTGTGATACAGCTGAGTGGTGTCTTTAATTTTTAATCATATTATTCCCTATAACTTTTCGTATATTGTAACATTTCTTTATAAAAAATATCTTTTAAAACATCACTAAGCAAATGAATGGAAGGTACCAATTCCACACCTGATTTTGTACATGAAAAGTCTAAAATGCTGTCAGGATGACTGACTTCCTTCCACAGAACAAGGTTAAGTTCTGGTTGCCCAGTCCACTTTCGGCCGTTGGAGGAATTCTCATCGTGCACTCTTGAGCTCTGATACTTTCATGGATTCCAAATAACAAAGGCTTCAAGGAGGCAGGAAATGTCCTGATGCCTTTTGCCGTCAGTGGCCACTGCTGGGAGAGAAGAAAATCTCCCCCACCGCGCTACTCTGTGGGGTTTCCCTGCCGAGCAGCACCGGACGCTTGTCAGAAGGCAGACTCTCCGGCCCGCCCCAACTTACTGCAACAGACTCTGCATTTTAACAAGCTCCCAGTCTGAGGGGTTGCATGAATGGTGCGGAAGCCTTCCACGGAATCCTCTTTCCTTCTATTCTCAATCTGGATAACACTCTCTCACATTAAAAAAAAAAAAAAATTTATTTGTTTTTATTTTTGGCTGTGTTTGGTCTTCATTGCTGCGCACAGGCTTTCTCTAGTTGCGGCGAGCAGGGCCTACTCTTCGTTGTGGTGCGCGGGCTTCTCATTGCGGTGGCTTCTCTTGTTGTGGAGCACGGGCTCTAGGCACACAGGCTTCAGTAGTTGTGGCTCGTGGGCTCTGGAGCGCAGGCTTAGTAGTTATGGAGCATGGGCTTAGCTGCTCCGTGGCATGTGGGATCTTCCCCGGCCAGGGATCAAACCCATATCCCCTGCATTGGGAGGCGGATTCTTAACCACCGCACCACCAGGGAAGCCCTATCAGATCTTTTAGGAAGAGCTGCCTCAGGATTTCCAGACGCTTACAGCACATTCTTTGTGCACACGAAACCAGACAGGATCTCACAGGATCACTAGTGTGAAAATGTAGAGCGCCCTTTTAAAGTGGTCAGACACCTGGAACGAGGCAGTAATTGCAGAAGTGACAGTCTGTCCCCACCTGGCTTAGAATGTACAGGAATCTGTTAGCTTATTTTTAAGTACAAAAGTTCTCTCTTTTTTTTTTTTTTTTTTTGGAGTGAACGGAGCAAGCTCCTATTCCAACTCCCTGCTCCAAAAATCCAGTTGCTATATTGTCCTTGAGTAGAGGATGTATCAGATATTAAATTGACATAAATATATACTACATTTGATCTTAGCCAAAAGGCCAAGAAGCAATAAAAGTTCTCTTTTAGGTAGCAGAAAGTCGGCCTCATTTTACCCTCCGCATATTTAGTACTTGCAGAATTGATCAGCTTCCATATACCACTTGTCTTACTTTACGTAGATTGTCAGATTCACCCTGGACTAATGTTTGGGAAAAAAATGACAAATCTAATGCAGAAGCCTGCTCCGAAGAGACACGTTCTCTCAGCCCACCACACACACGCCTCCTCCTTTTAACCAGGCTGATTTATTTCCCTTCCAATGCTTTTTCTTTCTGGACCGCCCCAAATGAGATGACAGAGCACTGAGTTTACTGCCGGCTGAGGTGGGAGAGAGGCAGAAGTGGGCAGCTTCTGACCTGGCATCCTCTGCTCCCCACGTGCTGTTGCCGCTGGCCCAGAAATAACACTGGGTGACAGCAGTGACCACCGAGAACAGGGCGGGCGTCTGCTGGGCACCCTCCTTGCTTCTATTCAACAGGGCTGTTATGTAGTAGGTGCCAACCCCGTACTGCAGGCTCTCTGGAGTCAGCACCCATGTGTATTGCTCATCTGAGAACAAACAAGAGTACTTAGCTGCCTTTCAAAGGGGATAAAAATACCATTAGAACCTTTCTTCAGAAGGGTCTATTATTATCATTATTTTATTTTACAAATGGGGAAATGATAAGCCTAGAATCACAAATGGTTTTAAAGAAAATGACCGGTGATATAGTCTGGGGCTTTGGATGACTCCTGTTCCAGTAAAAAACAAAAAAATCATATGCTTTTGATAAATGAAGACTTGGGGCTAATGAATTAGAATGTATTATGAGTTTTAGAAAAACAAAATAATCACACATCAAAATGAGTAGTTACAAGACCTAGGTACCAACAGAAACCCAAGAGTGATGCAGGGGCAGGCACAGAGTGGTTCCAGGGAGAGAGCCCTGGTCTGCGTGTCAGAGGCCTGGTTCCAGGCCCGGCTCTGTCAGGTAGCCGCTGAGGGCTGAGGCAAGTCACCCAATTGCTGTAGTTTTCTCATCTCTCAAACACAAAATCTGGACCAAAGGACCTCTAAGATCCCTTCCAGCTCCCAATGACACGACATTATTGCCAAGATCAGTAGGTAGGACAGAGTGCATGTTCTGAATCGGGAAAGAGCCTGCCGGTAATGCAGACAGAATTCGTAGCTGGCAGCCCAGCAGCAACAGGTGCTGTCTCCATAGCTTTACTAAACAGGAAGAATTACTTAAAAAGTGATTACAAGAGAGCTTGTAAAACCTGTGAAATCCGAATAAAATCAGTGCATTGTGTCAGTTTCACTTCCTGGTTGTGACACTGTACTATAGTTATGCAAGATTAGGGGAAACTGGGTGGAAGGTATGTGAGAGCTCTGTGTTTTGCTTTTTACAATTGCATGTGAATTGACAATTGCACGATTATCTCAAAATAAAAGATCAAGAAAGATCAAGGAGAAGTTCTGCATGAAACAGAAAACACCAAAAACACTAAAAAAAAAAAGCATGCATTTTAAAGTAAGTTTCTGACATCCTGTTGGGGTTTACCTTTCTGTGACACCTTGTCCTTTGGCAGGGAGAGGTTCAGGTGGAAGTGTGTGTGGTTAGGCTGGTGCTGGAACCCCAGGTAGAGCGTCACTGAAAGGGGGCTTTCAGGCTCCACGCACACTATGAGGGATTTCTCCAGGGAAGTGACATTCACTGGGATAGTAAAATAGTCTGCACTCACGTTGAGGCTGGTGGGATGGGTGCCCGTGCTCGCGTTTCTCCATAGCACGATCTAGAATAAGAGAGAGTTCATCAATCTTCAAGTTTAAGATGGTCCATCCATTGATGCCTTTCAGTCTCCTTTTAGTGATAATGGAATGCAACTTGCTAGGTCTTCCTCTGTGAATGTTAGCAGTGCCAGGCGTTAAGGGAGAGTATATAGTCTCGGACCTAAAACGTTCTCCTAAGGGTAAGGTAGACCTCTTTGTAGAAGTTCCTAAGTAATGACGTGAGTAACAAAACAATGGCACGCCCATAAATCTAAAATGATTTCCTTCAAGTTGTTGCAGACCTCCATCCTATCCTCCAGGAATTCCTATGCCCTTCTATTTTATTCCCTAATAGTCAAGTCATACACTGATATCTTCCATTAAATCATGGACTTGGAGCAATTTATGATTAGAGCTTAGTAACACACTTCCGATGCTTCCAACAAACCATGTCATCAAAATCTCTGAAGGGATTGAAAGCTAGTCCTGTTACTTAGAAACAAGAACACTCTAGTTCCATCAATTGCCGAAATATTTATAAATAACACCCTGATAGGTAATAAGGTATCAGATATCATACAGTAAATGTTGGGATTTCCCCTTGCTAATACGTACACATATTTTTTTGGCCACGCCCTGAGGCCTGTGGGATCTTAGTTCTAAGACCAGGGATCGAACTCGTGCCCCCTGCAGTGGAAGCACGGAGTCCTAATCATTGGACTGCCAGCAAATTATCCACTAATATTTTAAATGAAATAATATTTCTCATTATAACATCATACAAGGAAGAATTGGTTAATGAAAGATGAAATATAAAAAAATTAAAATTAAAAATAAAAATTGTGATACCCAATGCAGCCAAAAATAAATAAATAATTAATTAAAAAATTAAAAAGAGTCATTTACTTATGACCCTCAGAATTATTTTTTATATCTTTATACCTGGAGGATTCATTTTACTAGGAATTAAGAATTCTGTTCTCCAGGATAAGGCAACAATCTTACTTCTATTTGTTAGGTAGTTGCTGAAAGAAATTAAATATACTGATGTAACCAGGTTGGTATATTGAGTTGATGATTATTCAGAGATTTCCAGCTTTGTATAAATAGTGAAGAATTGAGACCAATTCATATCATAACCCAGAAGCTTAGTTATATCTAGAATCTGTTAATACTCCCAACCTCTATAGTGGGTCATTTTTAAGAGGCCTCCATTCCTGCCAGTGCGAAACAGAACTTAACGCACACAACCTTCTCTCATGGGGTCTGGTCAGCTTACATTTGCACCCAAATACCTACAGCCATCACATCCCATGTTCATTCTGATCAGAATCAATTTCACACTCACTTGGATGTTAACTCCTGGGTGTTTATTCAAGAGCTGCTCCAAGACTGACGCTGATGGAACGCCTAACCTCACAGGTGCTGGGGAACCGAAGGTGTAAGAGCTCAGAGGCAAAGTTGATATGTTTTGCCTAATGAAAAAGAAGTTAAATGAAAATCAATTTCTGTGCGTTCTCTAAAGATCAAAAACCTAAAACAAAACTCTCCCCGTTCCTTCCTCCTGTTACCTGCTCAGCAACAGGGTAGCAGCGAAAGAGGTCAGAGTCCCTGCGGACTCAGAACGCCAATTCTGCTGTAGAAATGCTTCCTGGATCCGCCTGAGGCTCAGCAGGGACATTTTCAGTGGATTTTCTACCTGCATTTAGAGGGAGATACCAGGTGACTTGTGTAACCTCAGGGTATTGTTAGTGAAATAATGGTTTGAGAGGGCAGAAAAGGGGACAAGGATCTTGACAGTGATATAATGAAAGGTGACATTCATCGGAAGGATCCATGGAAAGTACTTGCAGCCTGGCTAAAGACTCCTTATCCTTTGTATCAACTAAGAGGGCCACCCAGGGAAATATTTCTTTGCCCCATGAAATAAGCTGCCCTAGACCTGCTTACGACGAATGTTTTTTTAATAACAGCTTTTTTGCAATGAAATTCACACATACAATTCACACGTTTAGAGTATATACTTCAGTGTTTTTTAGTATATTCACAGGGTTGTGCTGCTATCACCATGATCTAATTTTAGAACATTTTCATCTTCCCTAAAATAAACCCAGAAACCAGTAGCAGTCACTGTCCATTCTCCTGTCCCCGGCCCTAGGCAACTACTAATCTACATTCTGTGTCAATAGATTTGCCTCTTCTGGACATTTCATATAAACGGAATCATAATATACGGTCTTTTACGTTTGGCTTCTTTCACTTAGCACAGTGTTTTCAAGGTTCATCCATGTTGTAGCTTGTACAGTGCTTCATTCTTTTTTTGTTGCCAAATAATATTCTATCATAAGGACATACACTTTACTTATTCATTCATCCGATCATGGACACCTGCATTGTTTCTACTTTTTGGCTATCTGACTGTTTGAATAATGTTGCTATGAACATAAGTGTACAAGTTTTCATGTGGACATATGTGGGTATATACCAAGGAGTGGAATGGCTAGGCCTCATGGTAATTCTATTTTTAACATTTTGCAAAACTGTCAAAGTTTTGCAAAAGTGGCTGTATCATCATTTTACAATCCAACAATGTACGAGTGGTCCAGTTTCCGTCTCCTTGCCAACACTTGTTATTGTCTGTCTTTTTGGATGTGAAGTGGGATCTCACGGTAGTTTGATTTGCACTTCCCTAGTGACTAGTGATGTTGAACATCTTTCCATGTGAATAATAAATACAATTCATTTAGTGGAGTATTTATTATGTACCTACCACGTTGCTGAATTCTTTTTACTGGATTTCAGCAACAGGTGGTCTCGGCTCATGGATGGGGTTGAGAAGAAGAGCCTGGAGCAGGCTTGACAGAGTGGTCTCCTCAGTGGTGCCTACTTTGCTGGGTTCTCTAGAGGTCTAGGGAGAGGCTGTATGATACCTGATCTGTCAAGAGGAAAATGTCTCCGAATCGAGTTGGCCACCAGCACATACCTTACCTACCTGCTCAGTGTCGTCCTTGGGTCTTTGCCGACTTGCTTCACTAGTTTTCGTTATGTTGTTGAGGGAGTGAAAGAGGCAGACAGTCACAGGCATTCTGGAGCCCAGGTTGCTGCTGGTCGGAAATGGGCTCTGCAGTAGCTGCTCATTCAGGTCAATAAGTGCATCAATGACACCCACCTGGAATTTTAGAGAGCAAACACACATTCCTGAACTGCTTACAACTGCTTCTTTTTTTTTTTTTTTTTTTGGCCGTGTGGCATGTGGTATCTTAGTTCCCCAGCCAGGGATCGAACCCAAGCTCCCTGCATTGGAAGCGTGGAGTCTTAACCACCGGACTGCCAGGGAATTTCCTGCTTAAGGCTGCTTTAAATTTGTGTTCTTCTCATAAGGAGTTCTGTGTTCTTTACAGATTTCAAATGCATCTTTTAAAACTTTTAATTTTATAGTGGGGTATAGTTGATTAAACATGTCCTGTCAGTTTCAGGTGTACAAAGTGACCCAGTTATACATATACATGTATCTATTCTTCATGCATTTTTTTTAAACACCTTTATTGGAGTATAATTGCTTTACAGTGGTGTGTTAGTTTCTGCTTTATAACAAAGTGAATCAATTATACATATACATATGTTCTCATATCTCTTCCCTCTTGCGTCTGCCTCCCTCCCACCCTCCCTATCCCACCCCTCTAGGTGGTCACAAAGCACAGAGCTGATCTCCCTGTGCTATGTGGCTGCTTCCCACTAGCTATCTATTTTACATTTGGTAGTGTATATATGTCCATGCCACTCTCTCACTTTCTCCCATCTTACCCTTCCCCCTCCCCATATCCTCAAGTCCATTCTCTAGTAGGTCTTACGCATTTTTATAAGAAGCAATATTACAACTTGGCAGGGAAGGAACATATATTGTTACATATTACTTATGGGGAGGATGCAGTTCAGGTTATTCTAAGGAACTGACAATGACCCTTTTTGAGTGATAAGCAGATCAAAAATCTGATTAACAGAACTAAGCTAAAAAAAAAAAAAAGGAGTGCTGATGAAAAGAGCAATGTTGACTGAAAGACTGAGTGGACCATCCTTTTATATTTAGGGCCCCAAAAGTATTCAAGATAGACTAAAAAGAAAGATCAAGGAGAAGTTCTGCATGAAACAGAAAACACCAACTCTCCTTTCTGTGGGTTGTTCGCAAGTAAAACAAGTTGAAATAGAAGGTGAAGCCAGTTGACAGATATTTAGTGAATATCCACTGCAGTTACAACTGTTTTTGTGTTGAAAAGTTATTTTCAAAGTTACATGTGTTAAAAACCTCTGCAAAATAAAAGATACAAAAAACAAAGTTAAAAAGACACGGGCACAAAGTATTAGAAACATATATAACAAAAAGTTAACATCAATAATAAATAAAGCTGTCTTACAAATAAGAAAATGACCAAAAAACCCAAGGGGGAAAAATGAATGACGGATATATACAAGCAATTGAGAAGACAAATAAAAATGGTCAATAAATATATAAAATGATGTCTGACCTCTTTAATGATTAATAAAATGCTTTTCTTTCTTTTCTTTTCTTGCTTTTGAAATTGGCAAAAGTGAGAAAGTGAGGAAGTGGTTGGTAGGAATGTAAAATAATGCCTTTTAGAAAGGTAATTTTTCCATTGATTAAAAATTTAAGAGCCCATCAAATCTATTTCTACCTCTCTTTCCCACAGGAATATTTGTATAAGTACCCAAAGATGTAGGTACACGGATGTTCATGGATTATGTTTGCAAGAGTAAACAAATGAAAAATATTCAAACGAAAACTAAGAATAGTGAGCTCATATCTGTGTACTACCATGAAAAGATATCTATGACACAGTATTAAGTAAAAAAATCAAGTAGCAGAAAAATTTGTGTAATTTAACCCGATTTTTGTTAACACAAAACAACAGACTTGTGTGTGTATAGAAAAAAGTCTGAAGGGTTATGCATAGCAAATTAAGAATAAATTAATAACAGTGATTACATCTAGAGAACGGGATTGGCAAGAAGGACCAAGATGGTGAGGGCTTCTGTTTTTACTTTATATGCTTTTGTTCTAATTTTTGAATAAGCAGCATGTATTATTTCTGTAATTAAAAAGTCCAAATAAATGAACCCAGATGGCACCTATATGCTATAGCAAAATATCTGAAAATACAGGAAATGGAAAAATGGAAATTAAAATTCTCACCAATCCTGGGACTTCCCTGGTGGTGCACTGGTTAAGAATCGGCCTGCCAGGACATATTTCAAGTGATGAAAGGGAAAAACATACAACCAAGATTACTCTACCCAGCAAGGATCTCATTCAGATTTGATGGAGAAATTAAAACCTTTAGAGATAAGCAAAAGTTAAGAGAATTCAGCACCACCAAACCAGCTTTGCAAGAAATGCTAACGGAACTTCTCTAGGCAGTAAACACAAGAGAAGGAAAAGACCTACAAAAACAAACCCAAAACAATTAAGAAAATGGTCATAGGAACATACATATCAATAATTACCTTAAATGTAAATGGATTAAATGCTCCAAGCAAAAGACATAGCCTGGCTGAATGGATGCAAAAATAAGACCCGTATATATGCTGTCTACAAGAGACCCACTTCAGACCTAGGGACACATACAGACTGAAAGTGAGGGGATGGAAAAAGATATTCCATGCAAATGGAAAATCAAAAGAAAGCTGGAGTAGCAATTCTCACATCAGACAAAATAGACTTTAAAGACTATTACAAGAGACAAAGAAGGACACTACAGAATGATCAAGGGATCAATCCAAGAAGAAGATATAACAATTGTAAAT
>NC_041230.1:41619057-41622146 GCF_002837175.3 Physeter macrocephalus | reverse complement strand
TTCCATCCAAAAACAACAGAATACACTTTCTTCTCAAGTGCTCATGGAACATTCTCCAGGATAGATCATATCTTGGGTCACAAATCAAGCCTTGGTAAATTTAAGAAAACTGAAATCGTATCAAGTATCTTTTTCAACCACAACGATATGAGACTAGATAACAATTACAGGAAAAAAAAATCTGTGAAAAATACAAACACATGGAGGCCAAACAGTAAGCTACTAAATAACCAAGAGATCATTGAAGAAATCAAAGAGGAAATCAAAAAATACCTAGAAACAAATGACAATGAAAACACGATGACCCAAAACCTATGGGAGGCAGTAAAAGCAGCCCTAAGAGGGAAGTTTATAGCATAAAATCCTACCTCAAGAAACAAGAAAAATCTCAAATACACAACCTAACCTTACACCTAAAGCAATTAGAGAAGGAAGAAGAAAAAAACCCAAAGTTAGCAGAAGGAAAGAAACCATAAAGATCAGATCAGAAATAAATGAAAAAGAAATGAAGGAAACAATAGCAAAGATCAATAAAACTAAAAGCTTGTTCTTTGAAAAGACAAAATTGATAAACCATTAGCCAGACTCATCAAGAAAAAAAGGGAGAAGACTCAAATCAACAGAACTAGAAATGAAAACGGAGAAGTAACAACACTGCAGAAACACAAAAGATCATGAGAGATTATTACAAGCAACTATATGTCAATAAAATGGACAATCTGGAAGAAATGGAGAAGTTCTTAGAAAAGTACAAACTTCCGAGACTGAACCAGGAAGAAATAGAAAATATAAACAGACCAATCACAAGCACTGAAATTGAAACTGTGATTAAAAATCTTCCAAACAAACAAAAGCCCAGCACCAGATGGCTTCACAGATGAATTCTATCAAACATTTAGAGAAGTGCTAACACCTATCCTTCTCAAACTCTTCCAAAATATAGCCGAGGGGGGAGACCAATCACAAGCACTGAAATTGAAACTGTGATTAAAAAATCTTCCAACAAACAAAAGCCCAGCACCAGATGGCTTCACAGATGAATTCTATCAAACATTTAGAGAAGTGCTAACACCTATCCTTCTCAAACTCTTCCAAAATATAGCAGAGGGGGGAACACTCCCAAACTCATTCTACAAGGCCACCATCACCCTGGTACCAAAACCAGAGGAAGATGTCACAAAAAAAGAAAACTACAGGCCAATATCTCTGATAAGCATAGATGCAAAAATCTTCAACAAAATACTAGCAAACAGAATCCAACAACACATTAAAAGGATCATACACCATGATCAAGTGGGGTTTATCCCAGGAATGCAAGGATTCTTCAATATATGCAAATCAATGTACTACACCACATTAACAAAGTGAAGGATAAAAACTGTATGATCATCTCAATAGATGCAGAAAAAGCTTTTGACAAAATTCAACACCCATTTATGATAAAAAAAAACTCTCCAGAAAATAGGCACAGAGGGACCCTACCTCAACATAATAAAGTCCATATATGACAAACCCACAGCCAACATCATTCTCAATGGTGAAAGACTGAAACCATTACCTCTAAGATCAGGAAAAAGATAAGGTTGCCCACTCTCACCACTATTATTCAACATAGTTTTGGAAGTCTTAGCCACAGCAATCAGAGAAGAAAAAGAAATAAAAGGAATCCAAATCAGAAAAGAAGAAGTAAAACTGTCACTGTTTGCAGATGACATGATACTATAGAGAATCCTAAAGATGCTACCAGAAAACTACTAGAGCTAATCAATGAATTTGGTAAAGTAGCAGGATACAAAATTAATGCACAGAAATTCTCTTGCATTCCTATACACTAATGATGAAAAACCTCAAAGAGAAATTAAGGAAACACTCCCACTTACCACTGCAACAAAAAGAATAAAATACCTAGGAATAAACCTACCTAAGGAGACAAAAGACCTGTATGCAGAAAACTGTAAGACACTGATGAAAGAAATTAAAGATGATACAAACAGATGGAGAGATATACCATGTTCTTGGACTGGAAGAATCAACATTGTGAAAATGACTATACTACCCAAAGCAATCTACAGATTCAATGCAATCCCTATCAAGCTAACAAGGGCATTTTTCACACGTCTAGAACAAAATAATTGCACAATTTGTATGGAAACACAAAAGACCCCGAATAGCCAAAGGACTCTTGAGGAAGAAAAATGGTGCCCTGGGAATCAGGCTCCAAGACTTCAGACTATACTACAAAGCTACAGTAATCAAGACAGTATGGTACTGGCACACAGACAGAAATATAGGTCAATGGAACAGGATAGAAAGCCCAGAGATAAACCCACGCACATATGGTCACCTTATCCTTGTTAAAGAAGGCAAAAGTATACAGTGGAGAAAAGACAGCCTCTTCAATAAGTGGTGCTGGGGAAACTGGGCAGCTACATGTAAAAGAATGAAATTAGAACACTTCCTAACACCATATACAAAAATAAACTCAAAATGGATTAAAGACCCAAATATAAAGCCAGAAACTACAAAACCCTTAGAGGAAAACATAGGCAGAACACTCTTATGACATAAATCACAGCAAGATCCTTTTAGACCTACCTCCTAGAGAAATGGAAATAAAAACAAAAATAAATAAATGGGACCTAATGAAACTTAAAATCTTTTGCACAGCAAAGGAAACCATAAACAAGATGAAAAGACAACCCTCAGAATGGGAGAAAATATTTGCAAATGAAGCAACTGACCAAGGATTTATCTCCAAAATATACAAGCAGCTCATGCAGCTCAATGTCAAAAAAACAAACAACCTAATCCAAAAATGGGCAGAAGACCTAAATAGACATTTCTCCAAAGAAGATATACAGATTGCCAACAAACATGAAAGGATTCTCAACATCACTAATCATTAGTGAAATGCAAATCAAAACTACAATGAGATAGATATCACCTCACATCAGACAGAACGGCCATCATCAAAAAATCTACAAACAATAAATGCTGGAGAGGGTGTGGAGAAAAGGGAACCCTCTTGCACTGTTGGTGGGAATGTAAATTGATACAGCCATTATGGAGAACAGTATGGAGGTTCCTCA
>NC_041230.1:41613984-41619047 GCF_002837175.3 Physeter macrocephalus | reverse complement strand
GTTATTTGCAGTGAGGTGGATGGACCTAGAGACTATCATACAGAGTGAAGTAAGTCAGAAAGAGAAAAACAAATACCGTATGCTACCACATATATATGGAATCTAAAAAATAAATGGTTCTGATGAACCTATGGGCAGGAGAGGAATAAAGACACAGACATAAAGAATGGACTTGAGACACGGGGAGGGGGAAGGGTAAGCTGGGACGAAGTGAGAGAGTAGCACTGACATTTATACAATACCAAATGTAAAACAGATAGCTAGTGCGAAGCAGCTGCATAGCACAGGGAGATCATCTCGGTGCTTAGAGACCACCTAGAGGGGTGGGATGAGGGTGGGAGGGAGACGCAAGAGGTAGGGGATATAGGGATATACGTATGCATATAGCTGATTCACTCTGTTATACAGCAGAAACTAACACAACACTGTAAAGCAATTACACTCCAATAAAGATGTTAAAAAAAAAAAAAGAATCCGCCTGCCAATGCAGGGTACATGGGTTTGATACCTGGTCCAGGAAGATCCCACACGTCGCAGAGCTACTAAGCCTGTGCGCCACAGCTACGGAGCCCGTGTGCTGCAACTGCTGAAGCCTGTGCACCTGGACCCCGTGCTCCACAACAAGAGAAGCCACAGCTAGAAGCCTGTGCACCGCAACGAAGAGCAGCCATCGCTTGCTGCAACTAGAGAAAGCCCGCGTGCAGCGATGAAGCCTCAACACAGCCAAAAATAAATAAATAAAATAAAATTCTCAGTAATCCTACCACCTTATTTTACTAATGTGTAAGGAGTGGAAAGAGGCATGAATAGTTATGGGGAAGTAACACTGGCAAATATGGTTCCCACAAATACTAATACAGGGGATGGATTTTTTTTTTTTCATCATGCGGGCCTCTCACTATTGTGACCTCTCCCGTTGCGGAGCACAGGTTCCGGATGCGCAGGCTCAGCGGCCATGGTGCTCACGGGCCCAGCCGCTCTGCGGCATGTGCGATCTTTCCGGACTGGGGCACGAACCCGTGTCCCCTGAACCGGCAGGTGGACTCTCAACCACTGCGCCACCAGGGAAGCCCCGGGGGATGGATTTTTGACGCCTGCTTCAAGGCTGCCCTTCTCTATCTATGGCAAAAAGTGGATCTGTTTTTGTCCCTCATGATTTCTCCTAACAAATGTATCAGAAAGGCAGTAACCTGATAAATGGACAGAAGAAAATAAACACAGCATATCTGAGAAAGTCACTACTGATCAATTTATTTACAATCTTCAGATCTGAAGGTACAGATACACTTGCTAATATTTGAGTCTCCATAAAATCGTTTTATAACGCTAAATTCTGCACAGGGCACAATCTCCAGATGATATATTTTTCTTTTACTATTTTTTTCTCTTTTTCATTTTCCTCTTCTTCATAGAAGAAGGGCGACTTCCCCCCCCAGTCACCCTCTGCTTACCTGAGCTGACTCAGAAAAGCCTGGGATAAAGGCTGCCAGTTTCTCGAGGACTTCACAAGCTTTCTGTAGTTTTTCGTGAGCTTGCAGACTGAGAATTGCTTTGCTAAAGTTCCTTGTTACCTCATCTATGACCTACTGGGAACAAAGGATTTTATCAAAATTACTTACATAAAGTTATTGCACTTTAGTAGTTTGAGCCATTGTTTTAACAAGAGTTGACCTTTGATATCATTATAAACTCTGTGAATCACAGGCTCTCCATAACCATTATTACTTTCACAAGCTGTTCTGCAAATGGACAGAATTTATTTTCACCTCTTCCATACAGTAGGGAGAATGGATAACCAGGTTAGACAACGACTGACCCAAGAGCAAATGAATCTGGAAAGAAGGAATAAGTTTAAGTCTCATGCCAAGATCAAAAGTGAGGGACGTTTGGAAATCAGAACAAACTTTTCTGTTCAAAAGTATATTGAACCTCTCAAGTTTCCCACCCTGTGTATTTCCCTCAGTTCAAGAGTTCATGTTCAAGAAGGAAGTACTTGAAATACCACATGGCAGGAGGTGGGAGGCAGCAAACCTCTCTGAGAAAACAGACCCAGAGCACTGGACATGGCCCCAAGGATTAGGAGGTCATTGCTTTCGAACTGGAAGTCCAACCCTGCGATAATCTCTGTTTATGCCAGTAACTTAGTCCAATTTCCAGAGAATACCCCACTTACAGCTTAATTCAACCACATTCAATAAATCTTTATTAAATGCCGACTGTGTGCTGCCAGGCTCAGGAGTTAGAGTATTTAAAGTCAGTTATGGTCCCACCCCTGTGGACCATTAAATTGAATAGGGTTACTCCTGATGCACAGGATTTATAGGAGGTTGGATCAGTTACAGAGCGACCTTAGACCTGACGACCACCCAATTTCAGTTTTATACTTTGGGACTGAGGTGTAAATAGCAGGAATGAAGATATGAGTGAGACACAGTTGCCATCCAATTGGACGTTTGCCGGTGGAGGTTGGTCTTATTTAATGCCACTCCAGCTGTAGCCAGGAAGGTCAGTGAGGATGCCTTATTTGCCATTTTAGAGCAGAAAGTGTAACATCGGCTGAATCATGGTAGATCTCACCATTTACTTAGCCTTTCTTTAATGTTGCTTAATAAAACTTTATAGCTGTCTCCATAGAAGTTTTATATATCTTTGGTTACATGTACTCCTAGATGCTTGGCTATTATATGTTTTTTCTTTATATCTAAACTTCTAACTGAATGTTACTGATCTGAAAAAATACAGTTAGCTTTAGTATAGTAATCCAGTATTCAGCAACATTGCAAAATTCTCTTAATATTTCTAGTCCTTTACCTGTAGACTCTTTTGGAGAGTCTACACTTCAGATTTCCCTTTAAGGAAAACAAAAGTCTTTGTTGAAACTACTGTAGCTCAGTTTCTCCCCAGTGTAACACAATGCCAGCCAGCAGAGACAACAGGGAACATCTACTTTCCATTACCACTGAAAGCAGATCCAGAGTAAACACGATTATTCTTTTTTTTTTAATTTATGTATTTTACTTATTTTTTTTGGCTGCTTTGGGTCTTCATTACTGCACTCGGGCTTTCTCTAGTTGCAGCGAGTGGGGGCTACTCTTCATTGTGGCGTGCAGGCTTCTCATTGTGATGGCTTCTCTTGTTGCAGAGCATGGGCTCTAGGCGCGTGGGCTTCAGTAGTTATGGCCCACAGGCTCAGTAGTTGTGGCGCACGGGCTTAGTTGCTCCGCAGCATGTGGGATCTTCCCTGACCAGGGCTTGAACCCGTGTCCCCTGCATTGGCAGGCGGATTCTTAACCACTGTACCACCAGGGAAGTCCATTGAAGAAATATATACTCTAATTTTACATATTGAGACATGCTTTTGTTGTTGTTGTTGTTTTGGCCGCACTGCACGTCTTGCAGGATCTTAGTTCCCAGACCAGGGATTGAACCTGGGCCCTCTGCAGTGGAAGCGCAAATCCCCAACCAGCGGCCTGCCAGGGAATTCCCAAGACATGCTACCTAAAAAAAAATAGGTAGGGCTTCCCTGGTGGTGCAGTGGTTAAGAATCAGCCTGCCAATGCAGGCGACATGGGTTCGGGAAGATCGCACATGCCATGAAGCAACTAAGCCCGTGTGCCACAACTACTGAGCCTGTGCTTTAGAGAGCACAAACCACAACTACTGAAGCCCGTGCACCTAGAGCCCATGCTTCACAACAAGATAAGCCACCGCAATGAGAAGCCTGCGCACCGCAACGAAGAGTGGCCCCACTCGCCACAACTAGAGAAAGCCCATGTGCAGCAACGAAGACCCAATGCAGCCAATAAATAAATAAATTTATAAAAAAAATAGGCAGAAGCAGGATGATTTTCTTCAGTCAACATTGTCAAAATGGGCTTTTTTTTTTTTTTTTTTTTTTAGGTTTGTGGGGGAAAAGGGAAGACAGACAAAAGGAGAGTTGAGATAGTGAGTAAGAGGAGCTGTCAGAAGGGTTTGCTGCTGCTGAAAAAGTGGGGCAGGTGAATAAAGCTTCCTCCTCATTTGAAGCACTAAATATAATATAATTAAATAATAAGAAGACATTAGAGCAGAAGCAAGAAGAACTACAACCTGCAGCCTGTGGAACAAACACCACATTCACAGAAAGACAGACAAGACGAAAAGGCAGAGGGCTATGTACCAGATGAAGGAACAAGATAAAAACCTAGAAAAACAACTAAATGAAGTGGAGATAGCCAACCTTCCAGAAAAAAAATTCAGAATAATGATAGTGAAGATGACCCAGGACCTCAGAAAAAGAATGGAGCCAAAGATCGAGGAAATGCAAGAATTGTTTAACAAAGACCTAGAAGAATTAAAGAACACCTAGAAGAATTAAAGAACAAACAAACAGAGATGAACAATACAATAACTGAAATGAAAACTACACTAGAAGGAATCAATAGCAGAATAACTGAGGCAGAAGAACGGATAAGTGACCTGGAAGACAGAATGGTGGAATTCACTGCTGTGGAACAGAATAAAGAAAAAAGAATGAAAAGAAATGAAGACAGCCTAAGAGACCTCTGGGACAACATTAAAAGCACCAACATTCGCATTATAGGGGTCCCAGAAGGAGAAGAGAGAGAGAAAGAACCCGAGAAAATATATGAAGAGATTATAGTCAAAAAACTTCCCTAACATGGGAAAGGAAAGAGCCATCCAAGTCCAGGAAGCGCAGAGAGTGCCATCCAGAATAAACCCAAAGAGAAACACGCTGAGTCACATAGTAATCAAACTGGCAAAAATTAAAGACAAAGAAAAATTATTGAAAGCAGCAAGGGAAAAACAACAAATAACATACAAGGGAACTCCCGTAAGGTTAACAGCTGATTTCTCAGCAGAAACTCTACAAGCCAGAAGTGAGTGGCATGATATACTTAAAGTCATGAAAGGGAAGAACTTACAACCAAGATTACTCTACCTGGCAAGGATCTCATTCAGATTCGATAGAGAAATCAAAAGCTTTACAGACAAGCAAAAGCTAAGAGAATTCAGCACCACCAAACCAGCTCTACCACAAATGCTAAAGGAACTTCTCTACG
>NC_041230.1:41613161-41613974 GCF_002837175.3 Physeter macrocephalus | reverse complement strand
AACCAAAAGACACAGGGTTGCTGAATGGATACAAAAACAAGACCCATCTATATGCTGTCTACAAGAGACCCACTTCAGACCTAGGGACACATATATATTGAAAGTGAGGGGATGGAAAAAGATATTCCATGCAAATGGAAATCAAAAGAAAGCTGGAGTAGCAATACTCATATCAGATAAAATAGACTTTAAAATAAAGAATATTACAAGAGACAAGGAAAAACACTGCATAATGATCAAGGAAGGGCTCAATCCAAGAAGATATAACAATTATAAATATATATGCACCCAACATAGGAGCACCTCAATACATAAGGCAACCGCTAACAACTATAAAAAAGGAAATCAACAGTAACACAATAATAGTGGGGGACTGTAACAGCTCACTTACACCAATGGACAGATTATCCAAAATGAAAATAAATAAGGAAACAGAAGCTTTTAATGACACAATAGACCAGATAGATTTAATTGATATTTATACGACATTCCATCCAAAAACGGCAGATTACACTTTCTTCTCAAGTGTGCATGGAACATTTTCCAGGATAGATCACATCCTGGGTTACAAATCAAGCCACAGTAAATTTAAGAAAAATGAAATTATATTAAGCATCTTTTCTGACCACAACGCTATGAGATTAGAAGTGAATTACAGGGAAAAAAAAAACGTAAAAAACACAAACACATGGAGGCTAAACAATACGTTACTGAATAACCAAGAGAACACTGAAGAAATCAAAGAGGAAATCGAAAAATACCTAGAGACAAATGACAATGAAAACATGATGATCCAAAACCTATGGGATGCAG
>NC_041230.1:41568113-41612782 GCF_002837175.3 Physeter macrocephalus | reverse complement strand
CAAAAAAATAAAATTACAGACCAATATCACTGATGAATATAGATGTAAAAATCCTCAACAAAATACTATCAAACAGAATCCAACAACACATTAAAAGGATCATACACCATGATCAAGTGGGATTTATCCCAGGGATGCAAGGATTCTTCAATATACGCAAATCAATCAGTGTGATAATCCATATTAACAAATTGAAGAATAAAAACCGTATGATCATCTCAATAGATGCAGAAAAAACTTTTGACAAAATTCAACACCGATTTATGATAAAAACTCTCCAGAAAGTGGGCAGAGAGGGAACCTACCTCAACATAATAAAGGCCATATACGAGAAGCCCACAGCAAACATCATTCTCAATGGTGAAAAACTGAAAGCATTTCCTCTAAAATAAGGAACAAGACAAGGATGTCCACTCTCACCACTGTTATTCAATGTAGTTTTGGAAGTCCTAGCCACGGCAATCAGAGAAGAAAAAGAAATAAAAGGAATACAAATTGGAAAAGAAATACTATGAAAATGACTATACTACCCAAAGTAACCTACAGATTGAATGCAATCCCTATCAAATTACCAATGGCATTTTTTTTACCGAACTAGAACAAAAAAATCTTAAAATTTGTATGGAGACACAAAAGACCCCAAACTGCCAAAGCAGTCTTGAGGAAAAAAAATGGAGCTGGAAGAATCAGACTCCCTGACTTCAAACTATATTACAAAGCTACAGTAATCAAGACAGTATGGTACTGGCACACAGAGAGAAACACAGATCAATGGAACAAAATAGAAAGACCAGAGATAAACCCACGCACCTCTGGTCAACTAATCTACGACAAAGGAGGCAAGGATATACAATGGAGAAAAGACAGTCTCTTCAATAAGTGATGCTGGGAAAACTGGATAGCTACATGTAAAAGAATGAAATTAGAACCCTCCCTAACACCATACACAAAAATAAACTCCAAATGGATTCGAGACCTAAATGTAAGATCGGACACTATAAAACTCTTAGAGAAAAACAGGAAGAACACTCTTTGACATAACTCACAGCAAGATCTTTTTTGATCCACCTCCTAGAGTAATGGAAATAAAAACAAAAATAAACAAATGGGACCTAAAGAAACTTCAAAGCTTTTGCACAGCAAAGGAAACCATAAACAAGATGAAAAGACAACCCTCAGAATGGGAGAAAATATTTGCAAACGAATCAACGGACAAAGGATTAATCTCCAAAATATATAAACAGCTCATGCAGCTCAATATTAAAGAAACAAACAACCCAATCCAAAAATGGGCAGAAGACCTAAATAGACATTTCTCCAAAGAAGACATACAGATGGCCAAGAAGCACATGAAAAGCTGCTCAACATCACTAATTATTAGAGAAATGCAAATCAAAACTACAATGAGGTATCACTTCACCAGTTAGAATGGGCATCATCAGAAAAACTACAAGCAACAAATGCTGGAGAGGATGTGGAGAAAAGGGAACCCTCTTGCACTGTTGGTGGGAAAGTAAATTGATACAGCCACTATGGAGAACAGTATGGAGGTTCCTTAAAAAAACTAAAAAAAAGAATTACCATATGACCCAGCAATCCCAGTACTAGGCATATACCCAGAGAAAACCATAATTCAAAAAGACACATGCACCCCAATGTTCATTGCAGCACTATTTACAACAGCCAGGTCATGGAAGCAACCTAAATGCCCATCGACAGAGGAATGGATAAAGAAGATGTGGTACCTACATACAATGGAATATTACTCAGCCATAAAAAGGAACGAAATTGGGTCATTTGTAGAGACGGGGATGGATCTAGAGACTGTCATACAGAGTGAACTAAGTCAGAACCTAGAAAAATGGTACAGATGAACCTATTTGCAGGGCAGAAATTGAGACACAGATGTAGAGAACAAACATATGCACACCAAGGGGGGAAAGCTGTGGCGTGGTGGTGGTGGTGGTGGGATGAATTGGGCGATTGGGATTGACATGTATACACTGATGTGTATAAAACTGATGACTAATAAGGACCTGCTGTATTAAAAAATAAATTAAATTAAAAAAAGAAGACATTAAATCCTGAAATGGGTATAAATAAATAAATAAATAAATGGGTATAAAACCCATTGTGGAATATTTTCATGGACTTGTTTAGTTTTTGCTTTTAATTGGGATATAGGCTTGTCTGTTAGGGGAGGAACACTTTTTCCTTCTTCCCTTGCAGGTCCTTTGGCTGGTCTAATAATTTTTAAGTTGATATAAGACAGATGAACAAGAGAAAAACAAATTTAATTACGTATGTATGGGAGTCCCAAAGATGGGAGACTCAAAGACAGGCTATTGAGGTTTAGCTGCCATCCTGAGCTAAGGAGAAGGGGGTAGGGGTCTGGGACATCAAAGGGTAGGAAGACAGTTCACAAAAGATGAGAAGAGGAAAGGTCTGGTCAACAAATGTTTGCCACACCATGCGGAGATGTGTTTCTAATGTAAGAAAAGTTATCTTTGGTAATAGCTCTCTTCCTGGTACAGTCTCCCTACCTAATTTCTTTTCGGCAATTAAGAGGGAGGTAAAAAGCTCTTCTCGAGTTTGTTGGGCCTTCTTCATCTTCAGCTTGAAATGATCCTCGTGCCACAGGGGCACATTCTGGGGCAGCCTGCCCTGAACCCCGTCATCTGTCGGGCATTCTTAGGTTCTGCTCAGAGGTAAAGGGTGAACCCGGCTCCTTCCCAGCATCATTGTCTTGAAACATCACCATATTAGAAAGAAAGAGCAAAAGTGTTTTTTGAGGGTCACAAGGGTACCCAAGTTGTGAGTTCAATTTTCCATATTTACCTGATCAGATGTGTTCTGAAATGATGCTTGTGGATGAGTGGTGAAGACACCTGGAATGTGAGTCCTCTTTGGGGCTTGAAGTTATTTCTATCGGAGCTTTTCCAGCATGTGTTACAGATCCAGGCCTGGTGAGCTCTGGTGGCACAGGGAGAGGCTGGCTGGTAGGTACAGGCATGACTGATACTCCCTGCTGTGTGACTCCAGGTGGTATTGAAGGAAATGGGCTGATGGAATGGCGTGGGGTCTTGGACTAAAAGATTAAAATATGCAAAGGAAAAGGCTGAATATGATTTTACCAAATGATGAATAATTAAGGCAGTATTTCTAAAGTTGTTCTAGAACCCCCATGCCCTGTGAGGTAGTAATAGGCATTTCTCTCAAAAAGATCCTGTGCACTAACAGTTTTGAGAACGTGGCATACCACAGTACCCTCTTTAAAATTCACAATTTATATTATTGTGCTTACTGTCAACCATTCACTAAATTATAATTAAACATCTACTATGTGAAGCAATGTTCTGGGGAACTGAGGATACAGCAATGAACAAAACAAGGCAAGTTCTTGCCCTCATGGAGCCTCCATTTTTGTGGTGGTGACAGATACACAAATTATATCGTGTACTGAAGAAAGTAAAGTAAAAAACAAAGGTAAGCAGATGAAGAGAAAGGGTGCTCAGCTATCAGGAGAGGGCATTTTTGCTGACAGTTGGATATAGGGAGAGAGAAAGCTCTGCCAATACATTGGAGATGGACATTTGAGGGGTGCAAAGGCCCTGGGGCCACAGCCTGCTGGCTTTGTTTGAGGAACGAGGCGAGATGAGCCAAAGGGGGAATTGGGGGAGACCAGGAAGATCCTGGGGTGGGGTGGGAGGAAGGAACAGGGGTGGAGAGAGCATGGCACGTCCGGCAATCAAGAAGAGTATGGTTTTACTCGGCATGAGATGGGAAGATACTTGGGGGCTTTGAGGAACAGCAGCATGATCTGATCCTGCTGTGAAGGGCCCCTCGGACTGCTGGGTTGAGAACGGAAAGGGAGGGGCCAGGACTGGGAGCAGGGAGATCAGGAGGCAGATGCACAGCGTAGATGGGAGGTGAGGTCGCTCGGAGACGGTGAGCAGTGGTTAGGCTTCGGCGCATGAAAGGCTCTGAGAAGTCCTAAGGTCAAAAACCTTTGTTTTCCTTCCTTCTGGCAACATTTTAAGAATGTTGGTTGGGGCTTCCCTGGTGGCGCAGTGGTTGAGAGTCCGCCTGCCGATGCAGGGGACACGGGTTCGTGCCACGGTCCGGGAGGATCCCACATGCCGCGGAGCGACTGGGTCCGTGAGCCATGGCCACTGAGCCTGTGCGTCCGGAGCCTGTGCTCCGCAACGGGAGAGGCCACAACAGTGAGAGGCCTGCGTACTGGGAAAAAAAAAAAAAAAATGTTGGTTGTTATCTTACAGAATATCACTTAGGAAATACTGCTTTAAGGGGTATTTATTTCACCCCTGTTCTCTTTTATGTTGCTAGAAAACTTACATTTTGCAGTTAATGTTGGATCAAATAAATGTGCATCTATATTTAGACATCCACTAAAAGGTTTCTACGCAGGACACAGAGGCAAGAAGGCTGAGAAATTTCTTGAAGGTGAAATTATTTTTTTTCTTTTGGCCATGCTGAGTGGCTTGCAGATTTTAATTCCCTGACCAGGGATCGAACCCGTGCCCCCTACAGTGGAAGCATGGAGCCCTAACCACTGGTCTGCCAGGGAATTCCCCTGAAGGTGAAATTTATAGATTATGCAGAGGCCCTACCCTTATTTTCCTTTCACTCAGATTTCTTTCTTTTTTCCTGTTTAAAAAAATTATTAAATTTTATTGCATGGCATATATTTTGGTAAGATGCCACAAGTCCTTTTTTTGGGATGAAGCAGGGAATAAACCAACAACCAACCAACAAATGCTAATTATACCAACATGAGAGCCAAACAGAGGCCTTAAAATTTTCTTTAATAAAGCATCCACCAAACCTGATTCTTTCCTGCACTTAAGTACTTTCCTTTCCTTCTTCAAAAATTATATCCAGAGCCCTCTACGAGACAGAGTAGAGTTCTGCCAGGACCCACCAAGAATGACAAAAAGAATAATATTCCAAGATGTGCACCATGAAGGTCAGTACTTACAAGACTAGCATGAGCAGGTGGGTGGCATGTGGTTGAAAGATGAGTGGCTACTGTAGGAAAAAGTCAGTGAAGCTCAAGGAAAAGTTTTAGGATAGAAATCTTTCTTTCTATTTTACTTGAGGATTATTCACGGCTAAAAACAACACAAATTGTTTTATATAGGAAACCAAAGTGATCATTTCCCACTGTTGATACATCTGTCGACAAGCCAGAAGACTAACAGGATGGAGGATTGAAAACAAACTGGATTCTAAAAGTCAAACATCTGGGGTCCAGAGCTGGTTTGCCTTTCACTGTAACTATGAAGCCTTGAGCAAATGACTTAACCTCTTAGTTTTCTCATCTTCAGAACTGGTGTAATAATATCCAACGATGTGAAAATTAAAGCAATGTATGTAGAGACGAGTAAAACCTCACCTCAGATTAGGGTCATTAGGTTGACAGCTTGCTGAGAACAGCAAACTAACCCAGAACTTCAACTGTCGATCTGAGAAGGGGTTATGACCACTAAATAAGCCAACAGGCTGCTGAATTTAGGGTGACACAATTTCTTAGTCTTAGACAAATGTGTTTTGACAGATCTTGCCTTAAAAGATAAGGAAAAAAACAAAGAATAAAATGGAGCCTATGAATAGCACTTTAGAACCTGGGAACTGACTCCAAAGGACACAGAGGAAAGTGTAGCTCTGAAAATCATCAACAGCAAAAGCCAGAAGAATATTTCAGAAAACTGTTTAACATCCTTAACTGAAAGTCTTTTTTTTTTTTTTTTTGGCTGTACCACGAAACAGAGAATCTTAAAGATAAACCAACTGAAGCTAACATGCATAAGAATGAGATAGATTAAAAAAGAAATAAATGATATTAGAGGATTTCAAGAAAACCAAAAATGCTACAGAAAAATTAAGATCCATGTTGGAGGTAATACAGAACAGAACTGAGGTGGAAAAGTCAAATCAGGGGTACGCAGGATAAATGTCAGGCGTTCTTTCAGAATGTAATAGAAAGAGTGATAAATAGGAAACCATCGTTTCACTTAAAAGAATGACAGGAAAGATATGGAGGACAGAAGCCAGCAGGATAGCACATAGATAACTGGTATTTCTCAGGGACAAAACCAGAGCAAATGAAATAGAAGGGATAAAGGGGTAGAATAGAATAAAACTTTCATAAGCCAAGAAAGATGTATATATGCCACATCACATTCTAGGCAAAATCAGTGAAAAGTAACCTAGATGCATGCTAAAAAAAAGTTTCTGTAGCACAAGGATTAAAAAATTCTACAAGCAATCTGCTATGGAAAAAAAAGGCTACCAGAAAAAAAACGGGGGGGTGGCTAGCCTTCATCTTTTCCACTATAGCATTAAGTGCCAAAAGACAATGATGTCTACAGAGTTTTGAGGGGGAAGACTGTGAGGAAAGAATTGTATCACTTTCATTGTAGAGAGTGTTGGTTATTCACTACTAGGTCCTCCCTTCCTTCCACGAGAACATGGCAGCCCAGCTAAGGACTACGTTTCCCAGCGCTCCTTGCTTGCAGTGGTGTGGACATGTGATCAGGTCCTGGCCAATGGGATATGAGAAGTAATAGATGCAATTTCCAGGCTGTGCCCTTAAAAAAAAAAAAAAAAAAGGATCAGCCCCCAACCCACCCCTCTCTCCTTCCCACTTGCTGGAATGTGAACATAGAGTGCAGGGTGATAAAACAGCTTTTATAGACCTGAGATGGATGCTACAAGTTGATGATGGCAGAACAAGGAAGAGCTTGGGTCCTGTAAACCACTGATCTATCCTTTCAGCCTTAGACCTCTTACTCAGACTGTTACGGAAAAGAGAAATGAACTTCTATTTTGTTTAAGCTACCATTTTGGCCTTTGTTACAGCAACTGATCCTACCTTTTAACTGTACACCTTGCTAACATATGGCTCACTGGTGTTAAAGTAACCAGATCAGGCCCAAGATGGAGTCACTCATGCTAAGCCCCGCATCAGCAAACGGCTCTTCCAGGAAAGGAAGGCCAAAGTCAACCAGTCAGTGCCTGCCTGCCCAGTAAAAGTTACATAACCCAGCTCCATCACTTCCCTTTGCTCCTTATAAGAGAAGTAACGTTGCTTTAACCAATTAGTAAATGCCCAGTATAACCTCCTTGCTCCTGCTCATCTTTGTCTATAAAAATCTCTCCCCTTGGGCTTCCCTTGTGGCGCAGTGGTTGAGAGTCCGCCTGCCAATGCAGGGGACACGGGTTCGTGTCCCAGTCCGGGAGGATCCACATGCCGCGCAGCGGCTAGGCCCGTTGAGCCTGCGCGTCCGGAGCCTGTGCTCCAAAACAGGAGAGGCCACAGCAGTGAGAGGCCTGCATACCGCAAAAAAAAAAAAAAATCCCCTCCCCTTGTACAGCTCTTAAGAGATCCTTTCTGTCTGCTAGAGTGGGTGTCACCCAACTCATGAGTCACTGAATAAAAGCTTACTAGATCAGGGGAAAGTTTTGGGGAAAGTTTTCCTTTAACATTAGGAAGGGACAAGAAAGACCCCTTTTGATTATTCACAAGCTCCCAAAATATTTCCACCAATAGATCTTTCTTGAAAAAACAATTGGAATAGAGAAGAAACGAAATTAAAAACTCGGCAGTGGGAAGTTACGGTACAAAGTGGTTGGTGATAAATACGAAGCCAGTTAAAACAGAAATAAATTCTAAATCATTGTTGGAAATCTGGCTTTGATAAAAGCATGAAAAAAGTATTCTTAAGAGAAGTTGTATAGTATAAAAATAATTATTTACTATAACAATAACCTGAATAAAACCCACAGAATATACTAACAAGATCTAGCGAGTGAGGGTGGGGAGGTGAAAAAACTAACTTGTGCTGTAATTCTATAAGCAGATTAGGGGATTTCAAGAGAGACTGTTTCATTCCTGAGCCCGACAACTAGAAAAACATAGGTATAAGAATGTGTTTAAAAAAAAACCAAAGTAACTTCTTGAAGGTAAATAATTAACACAACACTACTGAAGAACAAAATTTCAACGAAAGACAAAAGCAAGGAAGCATTAGAACCAGAAAGCACAGAACGAGGCAAGGAATGACATGTTATTAAAATAAAGTTGAATATGATAAACTCTACTATAAAAATATTCTCAGAGTGAGTGAAATAATTAGATGCATTTACATGAAACTTAGTAGGCACACACTTAGAGCAAAGTGACACACAATTTTTTAAAGGGCCACACACACATAAATGTAAGGTGGCCTCCTTTCTCAATGAGATTTTTTAAAAGTTATTTTTGAGCAAATTTGACTATATAAACCTGAAGGATTTATGTGAAACAAATGTCTACTTATTTAATTCAGTAATTTAGTTTTACAAAGGCATAATTAAAATCACGTTATACAAAGTAGTATATTAATTTAGAAGCTTTGCTCTTCTGAAACTCAATTTCATGACATAGCTTTATTCAAACTTTTCAAATGCATCTTCAACATTACTGCTTTCATTATAACCAGAAGAAATTCCAGAATTATTTAGGTTTTCCAAAATATCTCATCTTTACTTCCGTCTAATTCTACCACTAACTTTTTTCCCAACTCACAAGTACTCATTTACAAAGCATTCAGAAAAGCTGATTTTTACATTTGTTCTTTAGATATATATTCTCTCTAGATGAGAGAATGTCTCATAATACTTTCTAAATTGCTTTTTTAAATGATACTTAAGGGGCTTGTTGACAAGGACACCCAACCCTTGAAGTTGTGAGCTGCCACCCCTAAGAATATCACTAGATCCACTTTCTTTCTTTCTTTCTTTTTTTTTTTTTTTATCTCTGAGAATGTTTCAGCATTTTTTTTTTGTTTTTTTTTGTTTTTTGCGGTACGCGGGCCTCTCACTGTTGTGGCCTCTCCCGTTGTGCAGCGCAGGCTCCGGACGCGCAGGCTCAGCATCCATGGCTCACGGGCCTAGCCGCTCTGCAGCATGTGGGATCTTCCCGGACGGGGGCACGAACCCGTGTCCCCTGCATCGTCAGGCGGACTCTCAACCACTGAGCCACCAGGGAAGCCCCACTTTCTTTTTATTTTATTTTTAAAGGGTTTTTAAAAAGTTTATTTATTTTATTTACTTTTGGCTGCGTTGGGTCTTCGTTGCTGCGTGCGGGCTTTTCTCTAGTTGTGACGAGCGGGGGCTACTCTTCGTTGCGGAGCACGGGCTCTAGGCGTGCGGGCTTCAGTAGTTGTGGCACGTGGGGTCAGTAGTTGTGGTTCGCGGGCTCTAGAGCACAAGCTCAGTAGTTGTGGCGCCCGGGCTTAGTTGCTCCGCGGCATGTGGGATCTTCCTGGACCAGGGCTCGAACCCGTGTCCCCTGCACTGGCAGGCGGATTCTTAACCACTGCGCCACCAGGGAAACCCTAGCTCCACTTTAAATTTGTCTCTTTTTTCACCCATTCTGTCAGGTGATCTCTATAATTAGCCAACACTGATATTGATTGAGGTCATTTCATACTCACGCATTTTCCCCAAATAGTATTTGTTTTTCAAAATTTAAAAAAAAAAAGGGAGAATACCACGATATGAAAGACTTTGCAAGGGCTTTAGCACGACTCTTTTTTGATGGAAAATTTGTGGGAAAAAAACTTGTCTTAGGGCTTCCCTGGTGGCGCAGGGAATCCGCCTGCCAATGCAGGGGACACGGGTTCGAGCCCTGGTCCAGGAAGATCCCACATGCTGCGGAGCAACTAAGCCCGGGTGCCACAACTGAGCCTGTGCTCTAGAGGATGCAAGCCACAACTACTGAAGCCCGCGCGCCTAGAGCCCATGCTCTGCAATAAGAGAAGCCACCGCAATGAGAAGCCCGTCCACTGCAATGAAGAGTAGCCCCCACTCGTCAACTAGAGAACTAGAGAAAAGCCCGCGCACAGCAACGATGACCCAACACAGACAAAAATAAAAACAAATAAATAAATTTAAAAAAATGAAAGCAAACACTGCAATACTAAGATCAGACAAAATAGAAGGTAAAGAATATTTACTGAGTACCCGTGATGATGACACATTTCGGCATTAAGTCTTGTGCATCCTTTAAGGGTGGAATTGATTTCACTACACTTACCTGAGGTCATTTTGTTTCTCGGTATTGTGACTTCTTTTTGTCCTCTTGGGTTTCCTATGTGAATGAGAATTATTCCCATTTCTTTCATAACTGGCATCTTGGTCTGAAAAGGCATCTATTTGGAGGCCAGTGCAAAAGTTAACGTATAGAATAAAATGCTAGGTGGAAGTCTATAAAATAATCACTACACACACATATGTGATAATTAAAACACGTATGTTAAAGAAAACAAAGATAACTATCCAGTTGTTTTTAAAAAGAACAACAACGTAGGAATTCTGAAGTAGGTCTTTTGCTCTGGAGCACAGTCACAACGTCTCAAAATTAGGTCCACCAATTGGGTCAACGGTGAGAAGACAGAGTATTAAGTTTACTTTAGGAAATTACATTCTACGCATAAGATTCTCCTTTGTATTTGATAATTCTTATGGGTAGAGATTAAAGAGTTCAGAAGGTGGGCAACAGCATTCTTGAATGTGCCTCCCTGTGTATATTTGCTATTTCTTATCACGCTGCTGAACGTGGCTGGAGAAATCATAGAACCCCGCTGACTACATCTCAGCTTAAATCAGGATCATGAACCCCGAGGGGCCTGCCTTCACCCTGCCTGATAATCAAAGTATTTCCCTAGCCTATTCTCACTTCCACTCTCCTGAGTGGCCCTTTCCCACTTCCTCCCTCATTCTCTCCCCTCAATCTTGCCATGTCTTTATTGTAAAACCTGAGTTGCTTATCCTGTAAAGCTTCCCAATTCTGGATTTTGATGACTGCATTCCCACGGTGCCATCTCACATGTCCTCAGTTCTCTGACTTTTTAGAAACTGGTTGGCTCTAGAGGCTTAATCAGATTCAAGTTCTACTTTCTATAACAACACTTAATAGGTGGTGTCAAGTACTTCCATCAGGAGTCACATAATGTCCGTCTGTGTGATAACTAATAACTACCTTTATTAGTCTAGCAGCCATTGGTGATTATTCCCTAGATCCATTTTTTCATTAGGGATTGTGGGAACTTGTTTCATATTACAAACTACTGAATTTATAAATATGAAAACATCACGCATGTACTACTTAAACAAGAGCTATAACACACTAACAACCAAACCAAAGTCAAAGCTAAATTATTCAGCAGTAGTAGCAAGTATGTAATTTGAGCTAATGATATGCTGATGCTTCTCCTAAAGCACAGTGTTTCAAAGGATGTGCAACACTGTGACCTTAGCCAGATGGCAGATAGGTCTCAAAATATTTTCAGATGTCCCTAGGATAGATCTCCATTTATCGATGGCCGTCATATCATCCTATGATCGTTAGTTTGAAGTAATGAGTTTATAATATTACTTTACTTTACCCATGGCATGGAAATATTTCAAAGTTTTTACAACCAGTACGGCTGTCTTGGCACTTACAAGAGGAATATTAACCCTATTACAACACCACTTTTAACACCAACTGTTACTTTTTATTCCAACTTGTTTACTGTTCCAATTTCTTAATGCTCTTACATGTGAGCTTTAAGTGTTTTTATTTTTAAAGTAAATGAAGAAAAATGAGCTCAACCGTTCAAATGTTGAAAAAGTCAGTAAGTATCTGAAGTAATATTGTACAATAATATGACGCATCAGACTTCTTTTTTGAACGTTAAGTATTTGAACATTTACAAATACTTCTCCTACCGGCATGCTATTTTGGAAGAGGCATTTCTTAAATTCATAATACGATGTATAAACGCTCTGACAATAATGGTTAATACCAATATTGGATCTCCAAAAGTGTTTTCACCTTTGACATGAATGTGAAGCTATCTAGAAGCAGAAGGTAAACTTTGAACAAAAAATTGAAATTGCACAATAACGTTAACAGTAATAATTGCTATAGTATGCCGCGAATTGTTCTAATACCTTATTTGTATTGTCTTACTTAATCCTCAGAACAATCCTTGGAAGGACACTGGGCTGCATGGAGGTTAAGCTGCTTGCCCAGGGTTGCAGAAACAAGATGGGAACCCAGGAAGCCCGACTCCACAGCTCCAGCTCCTCGCCGCAGTGACCTACTTCCTCTCATTATCGGAACATAGACTCAGAATTTACAGAACTGGCTTGGGTAAATTGAACAGAATTCTTTTTGTCCAAGATTTTCTTCTGCACAAACATTCTATGTTCTATAGCAGAAATCTCTTGCCAGTACATGAAAAATATTACCAGGAAATGCATCTTCACTCCAAAACCAAGAGTAACTGAGAAAGTCTAAAAGCTCAACTCTTGGAGAGTGAAAAATGGATGGATAATCAACACTATTTAGACTACATTAGGGGTTGTTTTTCCAAACCTGGAGATGGGTCTGGCGAAATAAACTCCTGTGATGATGAGAAAAGCACACAGTTGTAAGATGGCTGCCGGTTCTAGGGATGCAGTCTGTAAGAACGAAACACTTGGGCACTTGACTTGTGCAGAGATCAGGCTCACAGCCTTGGCCTCATTAACAATAGCATGCTTACAGCAGAAACTAACACAACATTGTAAAGCCACTGTACTCCAATACAAATTAATTTTTAAAAATAGCATGCATGTTATCATGGCAAAAGGGACAAAAATATCAGAAAGAGCTTGAAAGGGTGATGAAGGAGAGGTCTGAAGCTACAAATATATTACTGTGAAACACTGGGTCCTTTCAATAGCCAGTATTTGAGGAAGGTGATCTTTTTTTTCTTGTAATAGAGAAATATTGCAATGTATTCTGTTTTATGAAGCATCCAGAGCTGCTGTATATTTTAATAAGAATGTATTTGTGATTTTTTTAAACAAGTGCAACAAAATTTTTACCTAGACAGTCTGAGACATCAGTGAGAATTCTCAGAATTCTGTCAATTCACTGAGCTGTGAACAAATGCTTTACGTGACTACCGCATGAAGAGCGTTAATTGAAAAAAAAAAAAACCCCAACTACGCACACCCCCCGCTTAATTCTCACCTCCTACCTCTGAAGAGGCAAACCTCTAAATGATAACAAGCTCCCCTATATTCCACCGTATTCTGTTTTCCTCCTTTGCTTCCTGTTCTTCCCTCTAAAGCCCAAGTGCTAAAAGGACTGGAGGGGTACATGTGGGAAATGGGGTTTATGAGTACACTTTCTCCCACAGTCCACCAAGTCAGGAAGTGAAGGGAACATCAAGGAATGGCTCTGCCAACTACCAGAGGGGCTGCAGGAGGAAGCCACTACCGTCCATCACTCACAGACTCTTTACCAACTGCTCTCACATGCTCTCCTTGTTTACAATCAGTCTCTGACAATTAGGTCTTTGGCAGCATGTGGTCTCATCACTTACCAGCCTGGCAAATGAACTAATGCCCCAGTGAGCACAAGTCCACTTTTGACGAGATCCGACTGGGGTTTTGGAACAGGTAAATGCAGGTGGGCGCGGGGGCCCAGTGGGCTGTGACATCTGCTGCAAGGAGACCAGACCCAGATGAGGCTCATACTCAAAAGTCGAACATTTAGAAAAATATAAATATGAAGACCAAATCCTGCTAGCTTCCAATAGATGGAAATTTAGGACTGCCCCCCCAACAAATTATAGATTGTTTATTTTTTCATATTATACATTATCACAAGGCTTAGTATTAATTTACCTAGACTTCAATGAAGATGATGATGATATAATAATGCCTTGGATTTTTCTCTAAGACCAGAAGATTATGGTGCATAATTTTGAAAATATCTGTGTAAGGAAGACAAGAGGCAAATAATTTCTCTCCAAGGTTCTGTGTTAGAAAACGTGGGGCAGAGAATGATAAAGAGATATTTACCAGGAAAAAAAAGTGACCGTAAAAGGATTCCCATTTCAGAATCTCACTCAACACTTTTAGTGAAACAGCAGGTAAGTTAACTTTTGAGAGGCTCTGAGAAAAATCTCATCATTTTTCTGACACAGACAAATCAAAGGCTGTAGCACAAAAGTGGAGATATTTCAGAGGAATGATGGTAACAAGTGAAGTGATTGCTTTTTCTGTATACAAAAGGAGAAAGATTTACATTTGTTTCCTTCTCTTGTCTCAGAGTAAAAGTAAGGAAGTTTCCTTCATAAACACTAAACCTCAGAGCCTTACTTGGGTTGTTTTTCTCTTGATGTTTTCCCAGCAGCGTTAAATTTTCCCCAACCCACCACTTCTTTCCTTCTTCCAGAAAGTCCCGGAGGAGGTCTTGAACCTCCTGGTTCCAAGTGAAAGCAGGGTGTACTCTCTGAGCACGACAGTATTCTTCTGCTTCCGGAAAGCTGCAACGGAACCTGTTAAGCTGATAACAATTACGTTCTCCGTGTTGCTCTGGGCTATCCAGCTCACTTCCTAGAATGATACCTGTGTATAACCAAAGCCAGGTTCTTCCCTTGAAGAACATTTTCTCTGTGCGCTGTGAGCATGAAAAGTGTCGAGGCTCACACAGCTACTGAAGCCCGCCTGCCTTGAGCCCGAGCTCTGCGAGGAGAGAAGCCACCGCAATGAGAAGCCCGCGCACCGCGACGAAGAGTAGCCCCTGCTCGCCGCAACTAGAGAAAGCCCACGCGAAGCAACGAAGATCCAACGCAGCCAAAAATAAAAAATAGATTAAAAAACGTGTTGGGGCTCAGCAGCTGCCTGGTCCTTTAAATACATTCTTGGTGGGTTTATCTTCTTAGTATTATTCTTTTAGAAATTGGTAATAATTTGTCAAGGAGACAAAAGGTTTTGTTTCAAGGCCCCAGGTGGAGTTCCTATAAGCTGAAAACAAATGCCAGAGATCAATAAAGCAATGGGCCTTCATAGCTAGGGCAGCACCACCTGTGTCTACACAATCGGCTATGCCTTTAGCTTTATAATAGAGCTTTATTTGCTAAGTCTAAGCTGTAAGGGGATAGAGGACGATGAATATCTAAGTCAGTGTTGCTAAAAATTGAGTGATGTATTTTTTTTTTTAAAGAAAACCATTCTTGCAGACCCCTACGATGGATTTAAATTATTGTATTGTTTCTTAAATACATTTATACACAAAACTAGGAGTAATCTCTCTCCTAAAGCTCTTACATAATCATAAAAGCCAAAGAATAAATATTTGATGAAAGAATGAATAGAAATTAAACATAAACAAAACTGAAAACCAATGAAATTCAAATTTTGCCAAACTAAATAGCCACTTAGCAGATAAACACAGTTCTGGCCTACGACTGCACAGGTTCTTTTGATTTTGTCATTCACGCTACTTTGTGCTGTAGGGAAGAATCAATTCTCTCACCACTTTTCTTTAATTAATTTGCTGAAAAACCTTTGCTCAGGGCTTCCCTGGTGGTGCAGTGGTTAAGAATCTGCCTGCCAATGTAGGGGAAATGGGTTCGAGCCCTGGTCCGGGAAGATCCCACATGCCGCGGAGCAACTAGGCCCGTGCGCCACAACTACTGGGCCTGCGCTCTAGAGCTCACGAGCCACAACTGCTGAAGCCTGCGCGCCTGGAGTTCGTGCTCCGCAACAAGAGAAGCCACCGCAATGAGAAGACCGTGTACCACAACGAAGAGCAGCCCCCTCTCACGGCAACTAGAGAAAGCCCGCATGCAGCAACGATGACCCAACGCAGCCAAAAATAAATACATAAAATAATTAAATTTAAAAAAAAAAACCTTTGTTCATAGAGCATGTCATTTGATCTTCACCTGTAGCACATCCATCATCTACGTATTTTAGCCAGTTCTCTTTCTTGGCACCAAAATGAGATCACAAATACAAATAAATGTGGGCACTGAAAATGCCTGGCAGCTTTCAGGGTTCAGCTGGTTATCCAAATGGTGCAAATGATGCTTACATTACTTTAAAAAACCATTGTGAAAGTGGACACCAAAATCAAAAAATCTCTGAAGTATAAACCCCAAGAACACATTCCTCAGTTTGAAAACCACTGCAATAATCAAACGACTGGTACGATGAAATATAGTATGGTCCCTACTTTCAAACAGTTTACAGTCTAATTAGGGAAGAAAAGACATAACAAGTGTAGTTAATAAAGTTCCACTACAGGGGTATAGCTTAAATCTGTGAAGGTTCAGATGAAGATGTATTTCCAGCACTTGAACATATAGGGGTGCCCATGTCTAGGAAGACGGAACAGGCATCTTGGCAGAGGCGTCCACGAGAGTAAATGCATGGAGGTAAGACGGTGGAAGGCATTTATATAGAGAAAGAAATAATGCTCTCTGTGTGGGGGGGCTAGAGGGACAGTAGTGGGAACTGAAACTAGAAAACTGAATTGTTTCAAACGCCAAGAAAATAAGAGTTTGCAATTTGGGGGGAAGATTTCTGAGGAGAGGAGTACAAGTCTGGGCTGCAATGGAACTGTTTGGGCGCAGGACACTTTCACTTTTCGAAGTTCAGTCTTAATTTCCCAATATCCTTACAAACATAATACATATGTTTTAGGCATTTTTAAAAAGTGAAACCCGATGGTCAAGGAATCTTCTTTTAAAGTCAATTCAGGTATCTTACACAGCGCTGTAAATCATTTCAACCCTTTTTAGTGCCCGGTATATACTCAATCCATGCCTTATCTAAAGCACAAACACTATTAATAGCATGTTTAACTTAAATGATAAAAAAAAACTGGTGAGTGTTGCTTAGAATTGAAGAATCAACATACAGTTAGTCTTCTCTCCAGATTGCAGGATGCAGGAAAACTGCGCAGCGACCGAACCAGATTCGGCTGAACCTCTACAAAGCGCTGCGGAGACGCCAGGAGGCAACCGGGCGGGCTGGCGGGCGGGCGGGCGGGCTAAAGAGGGGTGCACACCGGGATTGCGCCCGCGCGTAACAGCCCAACCAGACTCTCGGGGCGGAGCGGGGCCTTTCCCTCCGCGGAGGGAAAGGCCCCGCCCCAACCTTCTGCCCAGCGATTGGTGAGTCGGCAGCTGGGGGGGCGGAGACTAGAGGAGTCACAGCCATCTTCTCCAATGGAAACGAGACAGAGGCGGGCCCAGTGGCGGAAGGAGCATGGCGTGGAGGCAGCTCAAAGTGAGTTCAGCTGGTGCGGCCCTGCAGCGGCGAGGAAGAGAACTTGCGGGAAGGCAGGCGGGGGAGGATGGAGGGAGGGCTAGCCTGGGGGAGGTGTGGACGGGAGGCGGCTCCGAGAGGGTGGGCCTCTTTGGCACGTTTGTGTGTCTTTGGGGACACCTGCAAATGATCATGCGTGTGCACTTACACATGTACGTGGTCACTGGGTAAACGGCACGTGTAAACGGCGTAGATGCTGATCTGTGTCAGCGCACGTGGGCCTTTATTGAGCCAGGCACAGGGCGCTTAGTGAACACAGGATCGCCTAGCAGTGTGTGCAGCATCCAACCTGGAATGAAATTACAGTAAAACATGGTGCCAACCCTTTTAGATAAAAGTTTAGGGCAGGGTCTTTGTAACGGCGCTCAGAAATCTGTGGATCAACATAAGGGTAGTTCCTACAATCTCCTGGAGGAGAAGCGAGAAAAATGAATACTAGATCTATGTTGACGGCTAGGAGTGACCCTAAAGGCAAATCCGATCAGGTCACTCCCTTGTTCAGGGAACAAAACTCAAATCACCTGGGTGCATCTCATTCTCCTCTGCCGCCAAGAGAGTGGAGAGAGCATTTACACCGCCCCGCCCTGCCGCCTAATTAACTTCTATTTATCCTTTGAATATCGGCTTTAAGGCACTTGGTCAAGGAAGCCTTTCTCTACCTCTTTGATTAAGTTAGGTTCTTCTCTCTTTTTTCTTCATAGCTTTGTCACAGTTATATGTTTGCATGATCATTAATTTCTGTCTCCTCCTGAGGTTGTACTCCTCGTAAAGGCAGGGACTCGGTCTGTAGCCCATCCTTGAGTGCACAGTCACTATGTGCTGAATGAATGAATGAGTGAGGGACTCAGCATCAGGCAGTGATAATTAGAGAAAAATATCTTGAGCGATGTTTGAGCTTGATCCAAGAAGACCTGATGCTCTCTAGAGAAAAGACCTGTGGTTGCCAAGGGGGAGGGGGGTGGGGGAGGGAAAGATTGGGAGTTTGGGACTAGCAGATGCAAACTATTATATGTAGAATGGATGAACAGCAAGGTCCTGCTGTATAGCACAGGGAACTATATTCAATATCCAGTGATAAACCATAATGGAAAAGAATATGAAAAAGAATATATACATGTATAACTGAATCACTTTGCTGTATAGCAGAAATTAACACAACATTGTAAATCAATGATACTTTAATAAAATTAAAAAAAAAGACCTGATGCTCCTTTAAAAAAATTTTTTTTGCAACCCTCTTTATTATCCTGAAGTGGAATTTATGTATAATGTAATCTTTCTATATATAATTTTAAAAAGTCAACATAATATCCTAACTGGAATATAAAGGAGAAATAAATTTATAATAAAATAATATGTATTTCAACCCCTAAATATTAGGGCATGAGTCACCTAGGTAGTGAGTCAGGTGTTTAAGCCTCCACTTAGAAATTCTAGTGCCACAGGAATGTTTTATTGTCAAACACCTCAAGCAAAGCACTGAACCATTCCACATGGATTTTCTGAAACGGTGAGTGATTCTTGGTAATGTTCTGTGCAAAACAGTATAGTCATCCCTCAGTCTACAAGGTAATTGCATTCCTGGAAAGTCAATACAGATGAAAACCACACAGGAGATTGTGTTTATGTGGGGAAATAGAGTTTGCATTTCTAGGCTCAGATAATATGAACAGATATTTTTACCTAGTGAATGTCAGTAGGATGTTCAAAAGTCACACACGATAGGGACAGTTCTGACTTTACTGACTTCCTGCTCACTAAATCCATTAACATTCTCCTCCGGGTGCCCACCACATGTCCCTAGGGGGCAATACTGCCCCTCTTAAAGATTTTTTTTTTAACATTTTAATATTTAATTTAATTAATTTATTTTTGGCTGCATTGGGTCTTCGTTGCTGCAGGCGGGTTTTCTCTAGTTGCGGCGAGGGGGGGCTACTCTTCGTTGCGGCGCGCGGGCTTCTCATTGCGGTGGCTTCTCGTTGCAGGGCACGGGCTCTAGGCGTGCAGGCTTCAGTAGTTGTGGCGCACGGGCTTAGTTGCTCCGCGACATGTGGGATCTTCCCGCACCTATGTCCCCTGCATTGGCAGGTGGATTCTTAACCACTGCGCCACCAGGGAAGCCTTGCCCCTCTTGAAATCCCTGGCCTGGACTCCTTCTGGGCTAGAGGAGCGCGTGTCAGCAGAAGCGCAGATACAGTCTCTGACTGTAGAGGCAATACGTGAGCAAGAACCCAAGGAGACCAGCGTTAGCAGAAGGCCACGGACATCACTGCATGTTATGTCCTCTGTGTGTGTGTAATTCGTGTAAAGGGTTCAGAGAAGGTGCTACAGCCTGGCCTTGAGGGGGCCCCATTGGCTCGTTTTTCCAGAAGCGGGCCCAGGATGCCATGGTGATCCTGGGGGGCGGAGGACTTCTCTTCGCCTCCTACCTGACAGCCACGGGGGATGAACGTTTCTACGCGGACCACTTGATGCCGGCTCTGCAGGGGCTGCTGGACCCCGAGGCAGCCCACAGGCTGGCTGTTCACATCACCTCCCTGGGGCTCCTTCCTCGTGCCACGTTTCAAGACTCTGACATGCTGGTAGGTACTCCTGTAACACCTTGTGCGATAGATACGAGGGTCAAGGTCAAAGTTCCCTAATTTATTTAGCTGGGGCTGATCCTTTTGAAAACCAGAGTCCCAAATTAGCCCCCCACCCCAAACCGTCATCCCCACCTACAGATCAGGAACGCTGAAGTGCAGAGTAGTTAAGTGACTTACCCAAATGCACACAGCTAGGAAGTGGCTGAGCCAGGAATCAAACCCATGGAGTCTGGCTCAGCATCCTTCCGTTAGCCACCATCCTGCCTCGCGTAGCTCAGCGTTCACCTCCGCTGAAAAGGGAAGCACGCCAGCATCACTAACGTCTAATGTGATGTAGGCATGTCTAGCCAAGCCCTTTGAGGAAAGCATACGACTCCTGTCCCAGCCTCATTCCATCCTGCATTCAACACAGGGGCCCCACCGTGTCCCCTAACTCTTCTGTGTGCTGGGGTTTCTGCAGCGAACAAAGTGCAAGAATCCACATCCTCCTAGAATCTACATCCTCGTGCAAGCCCAGACAGTTTCCATTTAGGAGACCTCTTACCAAATGGGGAACATTAGAATGATGTGAACATGAAGAAAACACAAACAAGAAGCACTCAAACCTCTTTGGGGAAGGGTCACTGTTATCAGTCAAAGGGGCCTTCTCTACATTTTCCCTTTTTGTCTTAAAAAGACAAAAGTCCCTTTTTGACTTCCCGTCCTGCAGTTTTGAGCACATGTGGCACCTTTTTCTGTAAAAGTGAAAATCCTCTTCGGATTCCTACTGGTTAGAGAAAACAGGTACAAATGTAGGTCTTTCGTAAAAGCAAAGTGGCATAAAGAGAACTTCGGAAAAGTGGGGGAGACCTGTACGCAGATGCTCTGGTTTGGTGCCAGCCCATTTGACCGTCATCTCTGGGCCTGAGGACTGAAGGCTGCCCAGGGAGCCTGTCGAGCAGCCGGGGCCGAGAGACCCGTCCAGGAGCACAGCCCCCAGGGCCCCCAGTGCGGCCACCCTCCCAGCCCCCGAGGCACCGCATGCACACACTCACTGCCATCTCTTCTTCCCCTCCTTGGGGCAGCCTTGCTTCCTCCTGCTTCCAAGACCAGATGGTGCCACCCTTGGAGGTCCTTGCTAGTCCTGGCAAAGGCTTTCCTGCCATATCAGCTGACAGTGACGATTCTGTTGGCAACTGCTGACTTTATGATATCCCGATTCCTTTCCCACATTTTAACGTATTTGTCTTGCTTCTCGATTTGTTGGCTAGATCAGGGTGCGAATACTAAGTCACTCAGGAGTTAGGCTAGACCTGACAGTAATTAGGCCCCAGTCACTTTCATTATAGAGAACAATCAGGCATCGCCCCATGTCTGCCGAGGGAGAACCTGCTTCCAGCCCAGCCTGCTTCTGGGGCCCAGCAATCAGTGCTGCTCGGTCGAGCACAGGAGTTGTGAGGACACTGCTGGGCCTTGGTATCACCTGGGTGAGGTAAGTCAGCGGGGGCTGGCTGACTAAGATTAAAGGATTCTGCTGCCTGTTTCAGAATAGCACCATCTAGGGGCTAAATAGTGGATAAGAAGGTACAGTTCTTCACCGTAGTTGGAAAAGGCAGCACCTATCTCCTGCTCAACCCATGGTGGAAACACTGTTTTTCTCCTTAGTGATGATAAAGCCCGATGGTTCTCCATCTCTGGCAGGCATCAGAATCACGTGGAGAGCACTGTTAGAAATCGATTCCCTCAGAGTTCCGTTCTTCCCCGCCCTCCCCCAGAGATTCTGATTCCTTAGTGCAGGGATGGGCCCTGGGATCTGATGTTTAACAAGCAGGTGATCCTGATGTAGGTGTGCCGTGGACCACGCTTTGAGAAACACCAACGTAGCCTTGTGTGCCTGTGACTTTGTCTCCTTCTCCCTAGGAAGTGAGAGTCCTGGGCCATAAATTCCGAAATCCAGTAGGAATTGCTGCAGGATTTGACAAGCACGGGGAAGCTGTGGATGGACTTTACAAGATGGGCTTTGGTTTTGTTGAGATAGGCAGTGTTACCCCAAAACCTCAGGAAGGAAACCCCAGACCCAGGGTCTTTCGCCTCCCTGAGGACCAAGCCGTCATTAACAGGTAGGTGAGCAGCCTTCTTCCCAGCACGACACTCAGGGTGTTTTTTCTGCCATGCAGTGTGGACATTTTTCTGTCATTTGGAATGTTCTGGAACCATGTTGAGCATCTACTCTGTGCGGGCGTTGTAAAAGCAGGTTTTATGATTTCAGTTTAACGCGTATACACGATGAGGTTAAGAGAGCTACACGACTTAGCTACAGTCACGAGAGCAGAAGCAGGAGAACTTGGGGCGGGTGTTGGCTTATCTGACTTTAGAGTCTGTGCTTTTTCCACATTGTTGCTCCAGTGTCCTTGCCCAGCTCTGTCCAGTAGAAATATCATATGAGCCCTATATGTAATTTAAAATATTCTAGTAGCCACAATAAAATAGCAAAAAGAAACAGGTGAAATTAACTTTAATAATATATTCTATTTAATTATTATATGTAATAGTTATTTATTATACTACTTAATTATAAATACTTAATATACTCTATCATAATTTTAATATATAAGCAATATAAAAATGACTGGCTATTTACCTTCTTTCACTTGTACCAAGTCTTCGAAATCCAGCATGTTTTCCTCACAGCACTCTTGCTTTGGACTGGCCAGGCTTCGCTCTCAGTGGCCACACGTGGCTAGTGGCTCTTACACCTGACAGCACAGCTCCAGCCTTTAGTAACTGGGAAATTTAATAATCAACAGAGACAGCTGCTTTTAGGAAGAGAGGTCCTTCTAGACTGTGTAAAGCCCTTCTCTTTGTAAGCCCTGGGCGGTTTTCACTACAGCTGACCCAGAGACTGAAGAAGGTCCTTCTTTTCGGTAACAGAATTTTGAGAGCCTCGTTGGGGGCATTGGTAGGCACCTTTGGGACCATGAAGGGCCTTCTGGGAGACTGACGTGTGGAAGGTTTATTTGGCTGCACGTCCTGCTTTATCGTGCTTGTTTCGGGGAAATTTTCCAGCATTAGACATCGAGTTATTGACCTTTCCCCTGGAGGCTGGGATCAATATCTTCAGAATGTTCGGGCAAAAAATATTTGTTTATGATTCGGCTGCCACAAATAACTGCAGGTAGCAGGATGACAGTGCCTGGCAGAGTCCCGTGGGTGAGAAGTGGCACAAGACAGCCGGGCCTGAGCTCCAAGCACTTGTGTGCCCGGGCTCCCTGCTCTGCCTGGCACAGGGTGGGTGCTGAACGGACATGAGTCAACAACTACATGTATCCGTTAGGTGTTTTTGGCTGCAAGTAACAAAGTGGCTTAAACAATAGGCGTTTGTTATTATGTTCTCATAACGGGTGAAGTCGGCAGTTTTAGGGTTGGTTGAGCAGCAGGGTGGCGTCAGTACTCTGGTCCAACCTCTGTGGGCCTTCCCTTCTCGTTTGTAAGATGCCTACCCCAGCTGCAAGCATATGTCCTCGCATGAGGACATCAGAGAGCAGAAAGGGAAAGGAAGTATGGATATGGGGGGAGATATTTTCCCAGAAGCTCCCTGGTAGGCATCACCTTGTGTCTCAGTGACCAAGCCGCACCTCAAGTTCATGCTTGAGTTGCCAGCGAGGCTGGGGAAGGAGTCACTGGCATTGTCACCCTGTGTCAGGGGAGCTGGGTTCCACAGGCAAGGAGGAAGGGAGTGGTGATGGCCATTAGGCCAACAACCCACAGTGGGGCTGGGGACATAGAGATGAGCAAGAGAGACGAGGCCCAGCCTTTGTGGAGTGTCTAGTGGCAGGTGAGGGAGGAGATGTGTCCCTTGTCCTCGAGGAGACTGTAACCCAGTAGGGGAACTGAAGCATACACATACATCCCACGCTAGGAGAAAGACAGGTACAAAGCACTCCATGAATGCCAGGAGGTGAGGGATCATTTGTGGCTGGGAGCTTTATGCAAGGAGGAGAGGGTGCATTTGACTTGGGTCAGGAAGAGGGTGATTTAATAGGTAGAAAGGATGGGGAAATGGAGCGGCAGGATGGGTTCCAGGAGGCATGTGCGTGGGGCACAGGCAGGAGGTGGGAAGACGGGTCGTCAGAGTGGTGAGGGCCCTGTTGGGTGCCGCAGTGGATGGGAAGGAGGAGTGGGCTGGACCCAGACAGGTCTGGGCTGTTTACAGTGCTAGTTGGCTAAGTGGCTTGTTGGCAAATTTGAATCTTTCCCTTTGTATTTGATGGCGTTCTGGCAAGTTCTCTAGGACTTCCAGGGGTGTTTAGACTTTAGAAGTCTAGGAACTGACTCTGATTTTTTTCTTTGGTTCTTACATCATAAGTATATGTTGAAAATGGCCATGGAGCCATCCCTCCAGAGTCTTTGCTTTCTGCCCGAGGGCTCTAACCTTATCTCCTCCCTAACGCTCTTCTGTGCTACAGATACGGATTCAACAGTCATGGACTCTCAGTGGTGGAACACAGGTTACGGGCCAGACAGCAGACGCAGGCCAGGCTCACAGAAGGTAAAGGGGGCCTGCCTCAGAGGGCTGTTCTTCAGTTGATGGAAGGAAACTTGTGGGAGAAAGTCAGGAGCATTCCTAGTGAAATGAACATGATTGAACAATAGGAAAAAACAGTATGGAACTCAGGGCTCCTCTGCTAGAGGAATTTTCCTGGCTCCACCACACCCTCCAAGCTCTTAACTGAATTTCGCCATTGAGCAAAGATACACTTAGTTCCTGCCTCGTTATGTAACCTGTGTCAAACTGGGACAGCTTGGAAGTAAGCAGTGCAGAGTGGCTGCTCTGTGATCACATAGGCAGTTAAGATGCGAGCAGGGCTTGGGCGCCGTCTTCATACATCCTGCTCTGTTGTCCTTTTGTCCATTATATAAATAATGAATGCTAATTATAGAAGTGTTAGTAAATGCAGGGAAGCATAAAGAAGAACATTAAAATTACTCACACTCTTCCCTACTCAGAGATAACTACTCCCGGCATTGGGGAAAATATCCTTCATGACTTTTTTGGAAACAGCATGCATTTTAAAAAAAATTAATTAATTAATTTTTGTCTGCATTGGGTCATTGTTGCTGCACTAGGGCTTTCTCTAGTTGCAGCGAGCAGGGGCTACTCTTCATTGCATTGCATGGGTTTCTCATTGCAGTGGCTTCTCTTGTTGCGGAGCACCGGCTCTGGGCGCGTGGGCTTCAGTGGGTGCGGCGCGCGGGCTCAGTAGTCGTGGCGCACGGGCTTAGTTGCTCTGCGGCATGTCGGATCTTCCCGGACCAGGGCTCGAACCGGTGTCCCCTGCATTAGCAGGCGGATTCTTAACCGCTGCGCCACCAGGGGAGTCCACACCATGCATTTTTGAAGGCTGCCTTTGGAGGTGCTGATGCTTATTCCCTGGGGCTCTCTGCCTTGCTGTCCCTTGGGGTGAACATAGTGGTCTTGGCACCATGCCATCCTCACTGTACCTTCCCAGGTGTCCTCTAGGGTTGCATGGGGTTGCAGCCATCTTCCTTGGTGGGCCTTTCTGGAACTCCTTCCAGGAGTTTAGCCTCATTAGATGTCCTGGTGGTGAGATGAGAAAAACCTGGCGGTACTGGATTCATTTCTGAATGCGAGACTGAAAGGGCCGAGGCGGTTAGCAATCTCGGATTTGGGGAGTAGGAAATGACCTTGTCTGGAATTCCCTGGCTTTGGCAGAACCAGACCCTGCTATACTGGAGACCTTGCCACTTGGGGGCTTTGAAGGTCATGATAGGACTTTCATGGTTTGTGATACTCTCCTGCCTTCTTGTCTCCTTTTCCTTCTTTTAACTGTTCACGGTGCCCCTTATACCACTCTTCTCCCCTGTTCTCCCTTGCCCATTCCGTCACCCCCCACTGTGGTGCTAACATTTGTTGGAGTGAGACAAAATCCCATAGCAGAGCTCTGCACATAGTGTTCACCGGCAGCTGGAAGCCTTGAAGACAGCTTATTGCTCGCATCATGCCAAGCAGCATGAGTTGTTAAGAGCTGTGGTGCCCTTTGCGGATAGAGTAATTCAGCAGTTTTTGTCTAACTCCAAAATCTTGTCATTTGGGTCAAATGACTACTAATGAAAGATCCACTGGCTACATGAAAGTGATATTCTCTATTAAGCCGGTTTACCTGTGTGGAAAAGAATTACAGTTTCCCAACCATCTTCACTTGATTTGGGAAGCTTGGAGAACTTGTGATATAATTTGTCTAATTGGATGCTAACCCCCCCCCCCCGCCTCCCTTCCACGCATGAAGTGAGTGACACGAATCTCATTTACTTTCATGTTGATGATAAAACAGGTGACTGCATTTAAGGTATGAGAAGGTAGTTAGCAGTACTGGATGTTGTTCTTTGATCCTCCCTGACCTGACATACATTTTGTGAGCTAACTGGATGTCCCAGTTAGCTGGAAAAAGCAGGTGGTACCATGGATATACTTTAGCCTTTGCAGATAAAGTAGTATGTTAGGAGAAGTCAAGTACAGACAAACCCTTGCTTTCACCCATAGAAAAATACATTTCAGAAACACACTGAAAGTCGAAAATACAAGTCAGGTGATAATCCCCTGGATTTTAAAGTAAGGTGACCATATTACTTACTGTGCAAACTGAGACAACAGTTTTGAGAGTGGAAGGGGTGCAGGCATGAATAATTATGCCCAGGCTACAGGAGTGTTCAGGGCGGTCCTGGGAGCACTGGGACGTGTGGTCACCCTAGTTACAAGGGGGAGCCCCTTCTCAGAGAATGGGAAATATAAAACCGTTATGCCTCTACATTTTGGGCATGAAAATCGAAGATATTTTCCAGTATTTTATACATATCCTTTAATTTTGCTTTTTCTTCACGACTGCACACCAAGTCACGTGACCCAAGTCTAGCAAGCAGCCCTTGAGAGTAAACAGTTGCCCCTGTGGCATGCTGTTGACTTCTGTCTCTTCTCAGTCGTATTTCATTTACGAGCCCTACCTTTTAAAAACACTAGTATTTGCACTCCTAACTTCTCCATTTTCCATTAAATTTTAAAAAAGAAAAAGGGCACAGAGCGGTAAAACATCCTAGGAGCTGCCCAAACACGGCCGCGCAGGTGAAGGTGGAGGGCGCGGCTCTTGGTCCGCGGGCAGCAGCGCCGTGCATAGGTCAGCGTTTGTCAGCTGGCGCGGGAAAGGTCACATTTGGAGTTGGAAAGCCTGTGAGGCTGTTCGTGGGCTCTTCGGTCAAGAACGGCTTCAAACTGTTGCACAGGAAACGGTGAGTGTGGACAAAATCCTGACCAGTGATATTTACAGATGGGCTGCCACTGGGAATAAACCTGGGGAAGAATAAGACCTCGGTGGACGCTGCCTCGGACTACGCAGAGGGGGTTCGAGTGCTGGGCCCCTTGGCTGACTACCTGGTAGTGAATGTGTCCAGTCCCAACACGGCTGGGCTGAGGAGCCTTCAGGGAAAGGGCGAGCTGCGCCGCCTGCTGACCAAGGTGGGCAATTACATCCCGCTCCACCAGCCTGCCTGTCCTACCTGCTCACCCTCCAGGGCAAAGCTTCAACGTTGCTATCCACTATCGAGGAGTTGTCCTTAAGACCTGGACCAGTTAGGACCCCTTGCCTCCCTCTGATTCCCTATATAACACTGATTGTGCTCAGCATTAGTCAGCTGCTCAGTTATCTATCCCTGCTGTTAACCCACAACGTCCGTGAGAGCAGGGACCACATCTCTCATTTACCACCCTGTCCCTAGCATCTAGCACATTGAATGAATGAATAGAATGACTTTTCATTAAACCGTGCTTGTGACAGTATTTGCTGTCTCTTTTAGGAACAAAAGTCTAAATAAACCTTGATATGTCAGCCAATGCCAGTGACGCTAGGGACTCACTCTTGGGGGTCCCTTGGTTCAAGAGAGTGCAATCAGCTCTGACTTGATGGGGTCTTTTGCATAATTGAGAGCCGTGTTTCCTGAAAAGGAGAAATTGCTGGTGCTTTATTCTGACAGCTAGTGTGAAAACACACTGATCTGCGGCTGCAGGTCACCGTTAATACTGTCAACTGCAGTCTCGGGGGTCCCCATCTCTGGCCCCATGTTGCTCTAGGTGCTGCAGGAGAGGGATGCCCTGAAGGTAGCGCACAAGCCAGCCGTGCTGGTGAAGATCGCTCCTGACCTCGCGGCCCAGGACAAGGAGGATATTGCCAGTGTGGTGAGAGAGGTGAGGGTGGGTGCCCGGGGGATGCCCTTCATTGCCTGTAGAGGCACCTGGCCAGCCGGGTTAGCCCAGACGGCAGTCTGTGTGGTTTCCTTTCTGTTATATGGAGGGCTGTCAGGATGTAATTTATCATATACAGGCAGACCTTGGAGATGTTGCGGGTTCAGTTCCAGACCACTGCAATAAAGCAAGTCACGTGAACTTTTTGGTTTCCCAGCGCATATACAAGTTATGTTTACACTATACTGTAGTCTGTTCAGTGCACAATAGCATTACAGCTAAAAAAAAAAATGTACATACCTTAACTAAAAAATACTTTATTCTTATTTTCTGTTTTATTAAAACATTTGAGGTGTAATAATCCAGATTAAAAAAAAAAACTTTATTGCTGAAAATATGCTCATCATCATCTGACAGTGCAGGGTTGCCAGAAACTTGTAAAACAAAACCAGTACCTGTGAAGCGCAAAAAAGTGACGTGCGATAAAATGAGGTATGCCTGAGATAACAAGTAAATGATTCCATAAATGTTTGAATGGGTCCTCTTCTCCTGCCTCCTCCTCCTCTTCCCTCATCTTCCTTCAGCGAGGGCTTTAAGGCTGTGCATCCTTCGGTCTTGGTCAGACTGCAGGGTTCCGTCTCTCTCCAGTCTAACCCTGGTCTCTGTGTCATAGGAGAGTAGGGCAAACACAGACTGAGCCCGGCAGTCCGGGGTTGAAATCCTGGTTCCACCACTTTCTACCTGGAGGCTTTGGACAGGACACTCTAGCCTGAGTTGTTCTAAGGATTAGACCGTGTCCTGGGGGAGCCGTACGGGTGGTTGGTACGTGATGGCTGCTACTATCATGCTGAGGCTCACTTGCCCAGCAAGCCCAGTGAGTGAGGCCTGGCCTAGCTCTTGCTTCCGGGGCCTTCGGTGTGGGCGCCCAGCCCGGCTGCTCTCTCAGGCCCCCAGGGAAGCGCCTCCGAGTCCGCCGTGCCCTGACCGAGGGGCTCTTCTCTGTCTCACGCTGCAGTTGGGCGTCGACGGACTGATTGTCACGAACACCACAGTGAGTCGTCCTGCCGGCCTCCAGGGGGCCCTGCGCTCGGAAATGGGAGGGCTGAGCGGGAAGCCCCTCCGGGATTTATCAACGCAAACCATCAGGGAGATGTATGCACTCACCCAAGGCAAGAATTCGGTGTCCCTGTCTTCAGATCTACGTGTGCCTCAGGCGCCGGGGCTGTGACGGTATCGGGTTCCTGAACTGCCGCACTCAGCAGGGGGCCGGGGCTGCAGCCAAACAGCTCCTGGCTCTCCTGTGGCCCAGCCTTCCTCACGGTGTGCCGTGTGCTTCTCTGCAGGCAGAGTTCCCATCATCGGGGTTGGCGGTGTCAGCAGCGGGCAGGATGCGCTGGAGAAGATCCGGGCGGGGGCCTCCCTGGTGCAGCTGTACACAGCCCTCACCTACCGGGGGCCGCCCCTGGTGGGCAGAGTCAAGCGGGAGCTGGAGGCCCTTTTGAAGTGAGCGGGGCCACCTGTGGCTTGAACCAGGCAAAGTGAATGTGCTATCAACTCAGAATGACTCAAATCAAGGGGATGCTATTCATCAGTCTTTATTCTTCATTGAAAATGCATTTGAGGGGTACACCCCAAATGTGGGGGAAGCTTACCCTCTTGCTCTTTTGACAAAGGTCAAACAGTGCCAAGGAATCCAAGATTAACTTCCAAGGCAACGGCGTTGATAGGCACGAGGAGTTCTGGTGGCAGCCCTGTTAGTTCAGTAACGCTGGCTTGATGGCAGGAGCTGCCCTCCCTGGCCTGAAGACCTGGGTGGATTCCAGGGTGAAGACAGTGTACGGGGCATGAGCACGTGTTTGGGAGAGCGAGGCGGGTGCGGTTACCGACTAGATAGAGCCTGGTTGAATGTGGGCTTCCGGTAAGAGCCAGGCCTTTCCTTTACCATTTGCTGAAATTGCTTTGTTTTCTTTTTCCAGGGAGCAGGGTTTTACCAGAGTCACAGATGCCATTGGAGCAGATCATCGGAGGTGAGGCTGGGTCGGTGGGAAGCCTGATCTGGAACCGTCCCGCTAAATCAAGCGAGCCTTCGTGGCTGATGGAGAGAGGAGACCGCATCCCCAAACCACAGGGGCCCCTCCTCCGGCTGGACTGTAAAAGCCAAGCATGAGGGTCACCAGAAGCAATGCAAGGCTTTCTTCAATCCCTTGTCGGACAGGAACTGCATCCATGATTCTTTCTAGATTCAAATCCCAGGATCCTTTAATATTACAAGGACATTAGCCATTTGGAGGGAAAATCATGGTAAAATAAAGTCGTTTAAAAACTGGATTTAAATCCCAGCCCTTTTGCCCAGATGCTGTGGGTCCTTCCAGGCCTCTGCTCCCCCGGGATCTGAGGTGGGCTTCCCAGGAGCTTGACTCTCTTTCATTCTATCTTCATTTTTATTTAAAAATTTCACTGTATTTTGAAAATATTTCAAACTTAGATAAAAGTTGCAAGAATAGGGCTGTGGATGGCCGTCCTCTCCGTGTCTGCACATGGTCTTCCCTCTGTGTGTAGAGGGACACTGGTCATGCTGGTCATTTTAACTTGATTACTTCTGTCAAGGCCCTGTCTCCAAACACGGTCACGTTTTGAGCTACTGCCAGTCTGGATTTCAACATGGCAATTTTGGAGAGACAGAGTTCAGAAAATGGGCTTGTTGTCCCCCTCCTTTAAAAATCTGTGACTTGTGGGCCTTTGGGCAGGCAGGTTCTCGAGGTGCTTGAAGACACTAGACAAGAGGCTCAAGAGGTCTAGTCAGTAACTAAAGAAACAGAGAAACGCTAACCTTTTCAAAACTGAAAAGCAAACGGTGATGGGAGGTTGAAAACCTCGGCTGGGAAGTGCTGTAGATGTCAGTACGCCTTCGCAGCCAACAGGAAATTACCTTTAGTCCCTTCACCTCCGTGCAGGTTTGACTTTAAAATTTCTTGGTAGCTCTGTGGAGAGGCCTGTAGCCGCTGTAGAGGTAATATGTCCTTGTCTCATTGTTGAATCTCGGCTTCAACCCTCAGCCTCTGCCAAGAAGCCAACAGTCAGTCTCCTGTCTTTTACAAAGATCTTTTTCCTGTTTCTTAAAAAAGAATCTTAGGGACTTCCTTCGTGGTGCAGTGGATAAGACTCTGTGCTCCCAAAGCAGGGGGCCCGGGTTCGATCCCTGGTCAGGGAACTAGATACCACATGCAGGCTGCAACTAAGAGTTTGCATGCCACAAGTAAGGAGCCCGTGTGCCGCAAGTAAGGAGCCCACGTGCCACAACTAAGGAGCTGGTGAGCCACAACTACGGAGCCCTGGAGCCGCAACTAAGGAGTCCACGTGCAGTAACTAAGACCTGGTGCAACCAAAAATAAATAAATAAATAATAAAAAATAGAGGTAATAATCTCTTAAAAAAAAGAATCTTAGTATGAAAATAATACCTATTCATGAATTAAACAGTATAGCCCCCAAATAAATGTTGTCTACCTCCTTCCCCCCTCAAACAATCCCACATGTCAGAGGTAGTCACAGTTAACTTTTGTATCCATCTAGATTTTTCCAGTCAGTTTTCTTTGTATATGCAAGCACATACCCATACCTATTCTGTCTTTTTAAAAAAATCTATCACACGCACATATAAAAGTGTTTCAAGAAGAATAGTACAAAGAACTATTTTTTTTTTTTTTGGCCACACCACGCGGCTTGCAGGATCTTAGTGCCCTGACCAGGGATAGAGCTAGGGAATATACATGTACACATACATCTATATTTCTATATCTCTCTATATTAAAAACCATGAGTTCAAACTGATACCTTCAATTCCAATCCCAAACCATAAGTTTCATTCTAGTTTCTTCCCTTCCCATATCTGTAACTCTCTTCTCTGACTGTGGAAACCCTGACTACCTTTATACTTACTCTATTTTCTTATTTGATCAGCCCTCTCATATGTAAGTAATCTCTGGTTTCCGCCCCCTACCATGTGCTGATATCCTTTTTCCTTGCTTGGGTCCTGACATCTTTCACCGTCCCTTACCCCTTGGGCACTCTCCTCACTTCGTACAGCTCTGATACCTGCTCCAGGCTGCTCCTGGGGGCAGACACCCCCCTCACCTCATTTAGGCTCTGACTTTTATGCTGGCCTGCCCCCCTGCATGGTCACTTTCCTTGTAAGCTAGGACTCTGATGCCCCTCACCAAATGCTTACACACACACACACACCTTGCGGGCACCCTCTTTGTTCTGTATGGGTATTGATATTCTACTTTGAGCCCCTTGCTCCTCTTTTGCTGCCATTGCAGGCACCTACCTTGCTCTGTGCCAACTAATGGCTTCATGACTGAACTGTTCAGGGAAAGGGGGAAGGAAAGGGGAAGGGTTACCCTTTGGCAGATTCTCTGTTGGAGACTGGTAACCTGTCTTTTAGCACAGCTTTAACGGGCTGCTGTTTCTCTTCAGCACCAGCTAAGTAGCTGGCTTGCGTTCAGGGGCCCTGTGGTGTAAGGAGTACCTGTTTTTCTTAACGCTGGAAACTACACTCAGCCCAGAGAAGCTCGACGCTGGGAGACACATGGGAGGAGGCCCAGGTTGCCAATGCCCCGTGAGGCCCAGGATTGTTGGGTGGATTAGTGTGCAGAATTGCTAATATGATTTACGTTACTGACTCTGGCATTTTGTGTTGTGTGCATGCCCTGCCAATTTCACATTAGTTAAATATAAGTAGTAAGTTAAATCTTATTTCACAACTTGCTTTTTTTCCCCATATAATCATGGAGTCTTTCAATGTCCATCCCTTCAATCTACCTTGCTCTTTCTAACAGCCCTTTGGTTTTCCGCAGCTCAGATATATCAGTATTTGCTTATGGCTAGACACGTAGGCTGTTTGTTTTTCACATCACAAACAGTACATCAGCGAGTCTCTTGGTTTATGTATCTTTGTGCTTTTCCAGGAGAATTTCTGTGGAACAGATTCCCAGAAATGGTATCGCTCAGGCAAAGGTTATGTGCACTTAAAATGTCGATAGTTACCGCCAGATTGCCATTAGAGGGGGTTGTTCAGTTTATACTTTCCCTACAACTTTGTAAGAGAGGGCCCCTTTCCCCTTAGGCTGCTTGCTCCACACTGGAATTTTCAAGTACTGCCCTGGAATAAACTTGTTCCTTCTCCACTTTCTCACTGGAGATAGCTTCCATTATGTCTCTTCCTTGGTGGAAAAAGAAAAAAGGAATTGTGGGTTTAGCAAGCCACTTTGGGCTGCAGCCAGCGTGACTGCCACATCCATTTGTGTGTGTGTGTGTGTGTTTGTGTATCTGTGAGAGAGGGAGAAGGGACTTCAAATAAGACCCACAGGGGGACTTCCCTGGTGGCCCAGTGGCTAAGACTCCGCACTCCCACTGCAAGGGGCCCGGGTTCGATCCCTGGTCAGGTAACTAGATCCCGCGTGTCGCAACTGAGACCCGACGCAGCCAAATAAATAAAGCCACATCCATTTGTGTGTGTGTGTGTGTTTGTGTATCTGTGAGAGAGGGAGAAGAGACTTCAAATAAGACCCACAGGGGGACTTCCCTGGTGGCCCAGTGGCTAAGACTCCGCACTCCCACTGCAAGGGGCCCGGGTTCGATCCCTGGTCAGGTAACTAGATCCCGCGTGTCGCAACTGAGACCCGACGCAGCCAAATAAATAAATAAATAAATAAATGTAAAAAAAAAAAAAAAAAAAAAAAACCCGCAGGGAAGGGCAACAGAAGGGGAGTAGCTTTCCCTGGGTTCACCCATTCTCGCTTGTTTCAGGTGACCCTGCATGTCTTTCCTCCTGCTGTGGGCATCATGTAACTTTTGTGGGCCTCAGTCTCCTAATGTGTAAAATGGGGAGAAGGACAGACCCATCTCAAAGGGCTGTTCTGAGGATTAAATACGAAGGGCAATATGGCTCAGCACATCGTAATCTCTTAATAAACAATATTTTCAATGTTTCTAATCATCAAAAAAGTCCTGCAGATAGGTATTACTGTGCTTGTATTCACAGATAAAATGAGGGCTTTGAGAGGTTAAATAACCTCCCCAAACCAGGCAGCTGGGAATCAGCGGAACTGGGCCCCAGGGCCTGAGTATCTCTTTCTGATGAAGGTAAAGGGCCTTACAGGACCTCTGAAAAGTATTACTAGTCCCTTTTCCCTTCTCTTCTCCCTCAAAAGTTCATCTTCTTTTAACATATAGACTTCCTGTGTGCAATTACTTTTAATAAAAATGCTTTCATAGATACTTGCCCTGGGCCCTTGATTGGTCTGAAATAAGGTGGTCAGGTGAGATCTAGTGATGGAAGCTCAGAGCCCCGTAGAAGTGGGGGACATTCTGTAGGGACCACAGTGCCAGCCAGGGCTGAGCCTGAGGATCCAAAACATAGCAGCTTGAAACAACAGTCATTTACTCCTCCACACAGTGTCGGGTCGGGAGTCCAGGAGCAAATTAGTTGGTGGTTCTGGCTCAGGGTCTCCCAGGAGGTTGGCCAGGGCTGCAGTCATCTAAGGCTTCACTGGGGCTGGGGCATCCACTTCTAAGATGGCCTGGGAGCTGGTGCTGGCTGTTGGCAAGAAGGGCTGCCTGAGTGTCCTCGTGCCAGGGCACCCAGCTTCTCCCAGAGCCAGTGACCTACAGCAAGGTGGAAGCTACGATGTCTTTTATGACCTCGTCTTGGTGGTCATACACCATTACTTATATCACTTTCATTCTCTTCATTAGAATAGAGTTGCCAGTTTTAGTAAAACAAACGAAAACAACGGGATACCCAGTTAAATTTGAATTCCAGATAAACAATGGATATGCTTTTAAGTATAAGTACATCCCATGCAATAGTTGGGACATACTTATGCAAAAATTTACTTGTTGTTTTTCTGAAATCCAAATTTAATTGGGCATAATGTAATTTACCTGGCAGCTCTATGTTAGAAGCAAGACACTAAGTCCAGCACACATATCAATACAAGGGGAGGGAAATTAGTTTCTATTTTTGAAGGGAGGAATGTCAAAAGAATTTGTGGAGATATCTCTAAACCACCATGAGCAGAATTTTGAAAAGTTCATTTGGTCCTGGTGTCTGTGGTAACTGCATGGCCGCCTAATAGGATGAAGTAGTTCTGGGACAAGCAAGGTCATCTTCCTAATTATCTTGTGCATTGTTAAATCTACAGCAAATCACACACAGTGTCTTCTTTGGTCTCAGACAGCTTTGTGTGAGGCAGGTGAGGGAGAGATTATGATCCGCATTTTACGGATGAGGAAACTCAAGTTAAGTGCCTGCCCCACGATGATATGCGCAGAAGTGGTAGAGGAAGGACAGTCTCCTAACTTCAAGTCCAGCACTTGCTCTACTCTCCCCAGCAGCATCCGGATATACCACTGAGCCCTCTGCTATACAAGATGTCTTGGATTCATTTTCCATCTATTTGCTATCTCAGATAGGTGATGGGACTTGTGGATCCTTGCCGCTGTGCTGCAATCTCGGCGACAGGGGATACCCTTGGAGAAGTTGAGGGCCAAGATGCCGTCTTCTCTCTCCACACCCACAAACTCTGAGATCCACCCTGGCTAAGACTCAGGATTCAACCCACAGCCCGCAGACGCTCTGAACTGACTGGCTCCAGAGTGCCGACAGGAACAGCATTCCTGTGCATCAGGAGGTAGTCAACCTCATGTGAAAAAGACTGTGGAACAGCCAAACCAAATAGAGAATTACTCTCCCCCAATTTTTATTATAAGACATTTAGACATAAGAAAAGTTGAAAGAAGAGTGTAACAAACATCTATACCCGCTCCACCTAGACTCATTAATTCTTTCTATCTTTTCCATGCTTTTCTTACCAATCTTTTTAATCTATTTATATACAGTATTTTGAGGAAACATTTTGAAGGAAACGGTAGATGTCAGGACACTTCACTCCTAAGTACTTCATAGCCTGCATCTGCTAAAAATAAGGATATGTTCCTATGAAATCATAACTCTATGATCTCACCTAAGAAAACAGCCATGATTTCCTAATATCATCTAACATTTAGTCCATATTCCAAGTTTCCCCATTGCCCTAAAAATAACTTCTAGAGTCAATCAAAGCTCACCTGTATGTTTCTTTAGTCTTTTTAAATCTAAAGCCGTCACCTCGGAAGACATCAGGCGAGTTGTCTTATAAATGGTTCTACATTCTGGATTCCCAGAATAAAGGCTATATTTCCTTTAGCCTTTGATCTCTGCTGTAGCTGCATGTGGATATATGACCAAATTCTACTCAGTGAGATACGTGTGAAAGTACTGTGTGCAACTTCTGGGAAGTCTGCCACTGCCCGGATCATGATGTCTGGGGCTTTGGCAGCCTTTTTAGACCTGAGGATCAAGGTCATCCCAGAGGCATAAGCTGGAAAGGGCTTCATACCAGCTCTGTCTGCTTATTTCCCTACCTGTTTTATTTGAGAAAATAAAACCTTGTGTGCTTAAGTCACTGTCAATTGGGGTTTTCCCAGCTAATAAAGAAGCCAGATTGAGACTTACTGTAATCTTGTACTTGCCTGGAAGATATGTTATCTGCTTTCTACCTGGCTAAGACCCATGTCAAGATTTCTCTTTCCTCCAGGTGTTGATCTCTGGTGCTAGCACAGTGTGAGAATGTGCTCAGACTATCATGTTACCTGTAGAATCTTGGCAGTCAGGGAAATTTTTTGTCAGAGACTTGTGGTTGTAAATGTGGGAAATGAAGTTAGTGTGGCTGTCACGGCTAAGAGGACACCGGTGGACAGGGCCGAGAGGTGTGTGTGCAGGGGCAGGGTGGGAATGACCCAGCACCGGCAGACGGGGTGTTGGTGAAATACCTGGGCAGCAACACAGGGGCCAGGCTCCGAAGGGCAGGGCCTTTTGGGGAGGAAATGCAATTAACATGAAAGCTCCCCACATTCTTGCCAGCCAGGGAGAGGTTTCCTGGGTGTTGAAAGCCACATGTGGCAAGCGTCCCACAGGAAACAGAAAGAGTTACAGCACGTGAAGGCAACCTGCCCGCACCACCTGCCACCCCTTTAATCACTAGGGTCGACTTGGTTGGGTCCAGGAACAAAGCCGTGCCTGGAGGGTCAGAAGGCCTCCTGGGGCAGCACAACCCCCTTCCTGCCCAGACAAGCACGAGCTATAACTGAGGTGCTGCCATTTCAGCCCTTGGTTATGTAAGAAGCTGGCTAGCCTGCTGAGCTTCGTCCATTCTATTGGATGTGGACTTTGTAGGGTTACTGGATCTAGTGACACCTTCCTACCTCAACAGAGCAAAAAGTGTGGAATCCATGTCTTGGATCCTAAAAAATTCACTCTGGTTAGATGAGAATTTCAACTACAGTTGAGACTCTAACATAACCATTAAAAAACAAACACACAACCATACAAATATATATTTATATGTACACATACACACATGTATGTATACACGTGTGTGTGAATACAGCTGACCCTTATTCATCTGTTCTTTCACTCACTCATTCTTCCAAGAATCATTTATTGAGATCCTACTTCCTGCCGGTGGCCGTGTCATGTGTTGTGGGTGAAGATAGCTGAGTTTTCCACCATCTTTCCAAATCTCAGAAGACACAAATTCCGTTGACCCTTGAACAACGCAGGGGTTGGGGCACTGAACTCTGTGCAGTCAAAAATCTGTGTATAACTTTATGGTCCCCGGATTCGACCAACCACAGATCATGCAGTACTGTAGTACGTGTTTATTGAAAAAAATCTGTGTATAAGTGTACCCACACCGTTCAAACCCTTATTCAAGGGTCAGCTGTACAAACACAACTGGCCAGAATCCACTGGGTTACACCCAGCAACAGAGGAAGGAGCCCAGGGCTTCCCTAGCGGAGAGGAGGGCCACCTGGGGGCTTAGCAGGTTGCAGCTACGCTCATTTCTCCGTGGCCAGGACTAATTTCATACTATTTCCTGGAGCCATAATAACACAAATTCCTGATTTCTTGCACTGACCCAAAAGCAGAGCTCCATTTTAACACCATTCCATCTAGAGAGATCTGTCCTGGGACTGGGGTGGATGGCTCAACTCCACGCAGAATGTGGCTGGCACCCAGGGGTGACTGTTCCCAAATGCTCGCCAGGCGGTTTCCTTGGTCGATTTCCTAATGCGTTTGGCAGCCCCGGCCCACGTGGCTCCTCCTGCTCCCCCGCTGTGGCGCCCTCAGGGCCTGGACAAGGGCTCACTTCTTTGCAGCATCAGGCTTCTCCAGCTTCGGGTGCCAGTGCTTTAGGGGCTTCCTTGCCCTCTCTGCTGGGTAACACTGCCAGGGTCCTGGTTTTAATGATACTCACGGTTCTTAATGGGCTTTGCTAGCCACTCAGAACTGATATCCTTACCCTGACTAGTGAGGTTAGCTAGCAAGTTTGTCATCCCTTCCAGGTAATAATGCCTTAATTCAGTACAGGATTTGTCCCTAGTCGACCCTTAAAAGTAACTCTGATTGTGAGAACCCCAGGCCGGATATGTGAGGGGCCTTGAACACCCAGTAAGGTCCCTCGCGGAGCGGAGGGAGCGCCTTAAGGTGGCCGAGGGCTCCGCCCGGGTTTGAATCCTGCCTCAAGGTAGCTGTGTTGCCTCGAGCAAGTGCCTTCTCTTCTCTGTACCCAGTTGTAAAAACGGGGTTATTAGATAATGAAAGGACCTATTGCTTAGGTGCTGTTGAAGAAGTAAATGAACAAACACACAGAAAGCTCCCCCAGCAGTGCCTGGCACACAGGAAGGACTCTGACAACGTCAGCTGTTATTGTTACGAGGCGGGTGCCCACTCTGCTGAGGTACTTGGAGGGCTGGTTCTACCGACAGCTTTCACGCCCCTGAGGGCCTGCTCGTTACTGCAGAGAGAAGCTGATGTGACAGGCAGCGTTTAATTATGCTGTATACTCATTTCTCCGCCACTCTGAACTCTTTGAGGGCAGAGGCACTGTTTATCACCCGTTCAATTCAGCAAACTGAACTGAGTGTGCGTGTGTGTGTGTGTGTGGGGGGGCACTGCTGGGTGTAGCGATTAAGGTGAAAAACAAAGGCCAACTTGGCCCCTACCTGTTTCCTGGGACCTAGAAGAAGTCCTTGCTTTCTGTCCTACGAATGCCGTTGGAGAAACTGAGGAAAGTTTACATGAACTCTTTGGAATATAGTTTTTTAAACTTATCCTAAGATCCTTATACTCTGACTTCTGACCAATTTCACCCTGGGGAAGGCAGATTATGTTTGAAGTTTTGACAGACTGTGGGTTTACCATCTCTGGTTGGCTGTCTTTACTGACAGGAAGCTGGTCTGAGGATAATATTTGATTTAGAAGTCTGAAACTTGGAAGTTCCTCATTTATAAAGTGTCAGGGTTGGTGCTAGTTTAAGAAGCTTTTTAAAAGGCTTAAAATATCTGTTTGTATGTCTGCCGGTGGCCCAGTTTTTGCAAAGAGAATTGCTGGCACTAAGGAAGTATCTCTGGGAACCAATGTCCATGTTCTGGGCACACTAGGATTTCGCAGTTCCTGGTCCCTGAGGAAAAGGGAGATAACCTAGAAAGAGGCATAACAGCAGGAACGTCTTTGTTTAATTTTCTTATCAAGACGAACTGAAATTTTGAACAACATGTGCTGTTCTGAATTCAACACCCAACTAGTCATTCCGTTCTAAGGTCATGTGCACTCCCGGGAAAATCCAATGGTCTCATTCCATGGCTGCCCATGCACTTGTGACCAGAGAGTCTCATCAATTCTAAGATGCTGATAACACCTCTGAAATTGAGATGCAGCTTGCTTTGATGGTATCTGAAGCATTTTGTCAGAGTTTAATTGGCAGAATTTTCTCTTTCTTACAATTCATAGCATATTAAATTCGATGAAATATGACAGTGGTTCCCAAACTTTGCTGCATTTGGAATCACCTGGCTATCTTTAAAAAAATGCTCGTGCCTGGCACCTACCCCATGCATTCAGATGTAATAGGGATAGGGTATGACCTGGGCATCAGGATTTTTAAAAGCTCCCCAGGAGATTCTAAAGTACAGCAAAGTTTGGGAGCCATTGAAGTACAGTATTGCTGCCTTATTCAAGCTTTTCTTCAACTCCTAGGTTTCATGGACAGCATCTTTACAGATTCTGCTTATATACTGCATACTCCTCTGTCTCAATTAATGACGTGTTTTTAACTCCAACCACTAATCATCCATTATATTCCCATTAGAATGTCAGCTCCAGGAGGGCAGGGGTTTTGTTTGATTTGTTCTCTGTTTTGTCCTCAGCACTTAGGACATGTAGGCACATTGTAGACACTTGATAAATGTTTGATGAATGAATGAATGAATGAATGAATATGCCTCCTTTTATATTTGGTGCCCTGAGAAACTCATTCCTCATGCAATTTCTAGTAGAATTGTTACATATTTAGATGATTTCCAAATCTGGTCCTCTGCTTCATCTTTCACACCCCAATTTTACATAATGTTCATTTCAAAACTTGAGCTCAGTGTTTTCTCTTCCCATACACACCCCAAAATCCCAGTCCTAGTCTTCCCATATCTATCCACTTGAGACTCTGAGTCTCAAGGTTATAACCTTGAGTCATTTTCAAGCCTTGTCTTTCCTTTGCCCTCCCCATATTTGATCACTCACTGAGTTTTGCAATTTGTTTTTCTGAAAATTCTCTTGATTTTATCCCTTCCTTTTAATTTCCACAACAGTGAATTTGTCTTCTTGGCTTCTATTTACTCACATTTCAAATTATATCATATCTACCTGCTAGCAACTGTTTTTAAAAATGATTATGGGAGTTATAATATGTAGCATAAAGAATGGGAGAAGGTAAAGAGATTTAAATTGTAAAGTTCTTGTATTATTTGGGGAATGGTAAAGGCATTAATTTAAAGTAGATTATAATAAGTCAAGGATGCATACCTTGAAATCTTTGGGGTAACCACTAGAAAAATAATACAAGAATATATAGTCAAAAATGCTAATAGAGGATATTTTTAAAAACTGAGTAATACAAAGAAAAAAAAGGCAGGAAAGGAGAAATAAAGAGAAAAGAACTTAAGGATTAAATATAAAACAAATAGCATCATGGTAGATGAACCAATTCTATTAATTACATTAAAGGTAAATAAACTAAACATTCCAATTAAAAGGCAAAGATTGCCAGAATTGATTAAAAAAATCAAATACCAATTATATGGCAAATAGATAGAAAAAATATACCACGAAAACACTAACCAAAAGAAAGTTGGTATGTCTTGAGTAACATCAGATCAAGAGACTTTATGACAAGAAAAATTACTAGAGATAAACAAGGACATTTCATAACGATAAAGAGTCAACTTAGGGACTTCCCTGGTGGTGAAGGGGTAAAGAATCCACCTTCCAATGCAGGGGACGTGGGTTTGATCCCTGGTCGGGGAACTAGGTTCCCACATGCTGTGGGGCAGCTAAGCCTGCGCGCCACAACTACTGAGCTCGTGCGCCTCAACGAGACTGTCTGTGTGCCACAACTAAGACCCAATGCAGCCAAAAAAAAAAAAGAGTCAACTTGAAAGGAAGACATAACAAACCTAAATTTGTATGTACCTAATAACAGAACTTAAAGAAAAAAATAGACAAATTTATAATCTTTCTTTCAGTAACTAACACAAAAAGCAGGAAGCAACTCAGTGAGGCTATAGAAGACTTGAACAGCACAATTAACAAACTTGACCTAATTGACACTTTTAGAACACTCTACCCAAGAACTGCTGTCTTCTTAACTACACATGGAACACTTATCCAAACTGGTCATATGCTAGCCATAAAGCAAGTCTCAATAAATTTCAAAGGATCAAAATCATATGGAGGGGACTTCCCTGGTGGTGCAGTGGTTAAGAATCCGCCTGCCAATGCAGGGGACACGGGTTCGAGCCCTGGTCCGGGAAGATCCCACATACCGTGGAGCAACTGAGCCCGTGCACCACAACTACTGAGCCTGAGCTCTAGAGCCCTTGAGCCACAACTACTGAGCCCGAGTGTCACACCTACTGAGCCCACATGCCACAACTACTGAAGCCCGAGCGCCTAGAACCTGTGCTCCGCAGCAAGAGAAGCCACAGCAATGAGAAGCCCACACACCACAGTGAAGAGTAGCCCCCACTCGCCACAACTAGAGAAAGCCGGCGTGCAGCAACAAAGACCCAACACAGCCAAAAATAAATAAATAATTAATTAATTTTAAAAAATCATATGGAGTATATTCTCTGACCACTGTGGAATTAAACTAGAAATCAACAGTGGAAAAATAATTTTAAAATCTCCAAATGTTTGCAAGTTAAACAGCATACTTTTAAATAATCATGGAATGAACAAGGCATAAAATGGAAATTAGAAAATATTTAAAACTGATTGATAAAAATTATATTAAAACTTATGGGATATAGGTAAAGCAGCATGTAGGGGGAAATATATAGTTTTAAATACATGCATTAGAAATGAAAAGTTAAAATTGATAAAAGTTTCTGCTTTAAGAAGTTCAAAAAAGAAAATTAAAAAATTAAAGTAAGAAAAAAAGAGGAAATAATGAAGTTAAGAGTGGGAATCAATGAAAGAAAAAGAGGCAAACAATAGAAAAAAATCAACTAAAGCAAAAGTTTGAATTTTGAAAAGATTAATAAAATCGATAAATCCTTAGCAAGATTTTTCAAGAAAAAAGGGAAAAAGCCCCCACAAATTACCAATATCAGGACAGGGCATCATTACTAACCCTACTGGTATTACAAATATAATAGAATAATGTTGGGAACAGCTTTATGCCAATAAATTTGACAACTTTGCTGAAATGGGTAAATTCCTAGACAAACACAAACTACCACTAGAAAAAACAGAAACTCTGAATAGTCCCTTATCTATTCAAGAAACAATCTGAAATGTTAAGTTTTCCCACAGGAAACTATAGGCCTGTAGGCCTTCATTGGCAAACTCCTCCAAACAATTAAGGAAGAAATAGTGTCAATCCTACATAAGCTCTTTCATGAAATAGAGAAATAAGGAACACTCCCCATCTTGTGTTACGAGATCAACATAACCTTAATATGAAATCTTGATAAGGACATTACAAGAAAGGAAAATCATAGGCCAATATTTACCATGAACTCAGATGGAAAAATCTTTTAGAAAAATCAGCAAATGAAACCCAGCAATATTTAAAAATTCTACTACATTATGAGAAATTGAAGTTAATTTCAGAAATGCAAGGGTGGTTTAACATTCAAAAATCAATCAATGAAATTCACCACATTAACACAATAAAGAGAAAATTTTAGTGGATAAAGAAAAAGCATTTGACATCTCTTTATGTTAAAAAAAAAAACTTCAACAAACTAAGAATAGAAAGAAACTTCCTTAATCTTATAAAGGATACCTAAAAAACAAAACAAAACAACCACCACCTCAAAACAACACAAAACAAAACAAGCCTACAACTAACTTAAGAGTGAAATTTTGAATGTTTTCTGCCTTCTTGAGTTTGGGAACAAGACAAGGATGTCCACTCCCTACTTCCATTTAACACTGTAATGAAAATCCTAGTTAGTGCAATAAAGTGAGAAAAAGAAATAAGGTATAAAGTTTAAAGATTGGAAAAGAAGAGGTAAAAGAGCCATTATTTGCAAATGGCATGACTGTGTACCTAAAAATGTAGAATATTAATCAAAGTATTAGATTTGGTTAGTGAATTTACCAAGATTGCTGGATACAAGGTCAATATATGAAAATTAATTGTACTTTCCTATATTAGTAATAAACAATTAGCACATTAAATTAAAATATCATTTACAATAGCATAAAAATCAAATACTTGGGAATAAATCTAATGAAAGAGGTACAAGAAATCGCAGCAAGATCTTTTTTGATCCACCTCCTAGAGTAGTGAAAATAAAAACAGAAATAAACAAATGGGACCTAATTAAACTTAAAACTTTTGCACAGCAAAGGAAACCATAGACACAATGAAAAGACAGCCCACAGAATGGACGAAAATATTTGCAAACAAAGAGACCAACAAGGGATTAAACTCTAAAATATACAAAGGGCTCATGCAGCTCAATATCAAAAAAACAAAACAAAACAAACAACCCAATCAAAAAATGGGCAGACGATCTAAACAGACATTTCTCCAAAGAAGACATACAGATGGCCAAGAGGCATATGAAAAGATGTTCAACATGACTAATTATTAGAGAATTGCAAATCAAAACTACAATGAAGTATTACCTCACACCAGTCAGAATGGCCATCATCAAAAAATCTATAAACAATAAATGCTGGAGAGGGTGCGGAGAAAAAGGAACCCTTCTACACTGCTGGTGGGAATGTAAGTTGGTACAGTATAGAGGTTCCTTAAAAAACTGAAAACAGAGCTACCATATGATCCAGCAATCCCACTCCTGGGCATATATCCAGAGAAAACCATAATTCAAAAAGATACATGCACCCCAATGTTTATTGCAGCACTATTTACAACAGCCAGGACATGGAAGCAACCTAAATGTCCATCAACAGAGGAGTGGATAAAGTCGATGTGGTATATATATATATACATATATATATAGAGACATACACACACACACACACACACACACACACACACACACACACAC
>NC_041230.1:41538441-41568101 GCF_002837175.3 Physeter macrocephalus | reverse complement strand
AGAAAGACAAATATCATATGATATTGCTTATATGTGGAATCTAAAAAAAAGGGTACAAATGAACTTACCTACAAGACAAAAATAGAGTTACAGATGTATAAAACAAACTTATAGTTACCAGGGGGTAAGGGGGGGGAGGGATGAATTAGGAGATTGGGACTGAAATATACACACTACTATATACGAAATAGATAACTAATAAGGACCTACTGTATAGCACAGGGAACTCTACTCAATACTCTGTAATGGTCTATATGGGAAAACAATCTAAAAAAAGAGTGGATATATGTATATGTATAACTGATTCACTTTGCTGTACAGCAGAAAATAACACAACATTGTAAATCAACTATACTCCAATAAAATTAATTAAAAAATAAAATTTATATGAGGATGAAATGCAAAGGACCTATAGTAGTCAGTCAGACCAATCTTGAGGAAGAAGAATATATTTGGAACACCTGAAATACCAGATAGCAAGATTTACTATTAACTACTCCTTATTAAGCCTGTGGCATTGGCCTAAGATTAAACAAATAGATTCATGGAACAGAATAAAGAATACAGAAAGAGACCAACACATATATGGTCATCTAACTTCTAACAGAGATACCACTGCAAATTAGGAGCAAAGGATGATCACTATAGTAAATGATACCAGAGCAATTGCTTATCTATATGGAAAAAAATGAACCTGAACTTTTATCTCACATCATACATGAACATTAATTCCATATGGATCATAGACCTAAATGTGAAGATAGAATTCTAGAATAAAATTTAAGAGAATGTTGTCATAATCTTATAGGCAAAGATTTCTTAATCAGGACAAAAAACACTAACCATAAAATTTAAAAAGCTGATAAATTAGGACATTAAAATTCAGAACTATTGTAATTCGGGGCTTCCCTGCTGGCACAGTGGTTAAGAATCAGCCTGTCAATGCAGGGGACATGGATTCGAGCCCTGGTCCAGGAAGATCCCACATGCCGTGGAACAACTAGGCCCGTGCACCACAACTACTGAAGCCTGCGCGCCTAGAGCCCGTGCTTCACAACCAAGAGAAGCCACGGCAATGAGAAGCCCGCGCACCGCAACGAAGAGTAGCCCCCCGCTCGCTGCAACTAGAGAAAGCCCATGCGCAGCAACGAAGACCCAACACAGCCAAAACTAAAAAATAAACAAAATAAATAAATTTTAAAAAAATACTGTACTTCTGTTCATCAAAATACACGATTAAGAGTGTGAAAGACAAGCCTTAGAATGCGAGATGTTGACAATACATTTACCTAACAAAAGATTAGTGCTCAAAATAAGACTAAAAGATTAGTGTTAAAAAAAAACTCAGCTCCTAACGAATCAACAAGGAAAAGACATTTCATAGAGAGAATATCTAAGTGGACCAACAGGATATAAAAAGTGTTCTACATATCATTTGATGTCTGGGAAATGCAAATTAAAGTCATTATTATATTTTACTGCATATGCACCAGAATGGCTAAAATTATAATGCATTGGTGAAGATATGGATCAACTGGAACTTTGCCATATTGCTGCTGGGAGTGTATATTGGAGAACCATTTGGTAGTATCTATCAAAGCTAAATATATGCCTACCGTTGACACAACAAAGTATTTATCCAAGAGAAATGAGTGCATGCATCCACCGAAAGACATGCAAGAATGTTCAAAGCAGCTTTATTTATAATAGTCCTGAACTGGAATAAATTCAAACGTCCATAAACAGGAGAATGGATAAATCAATTGTGTTTTATTCATACTGTGGAATACTTCTCAGCAATGAAAGAAAAAAAAAAAAGAAGTAAACTAATATGACAACATGGATGATTCTCACAGACATAATGATGGGCAAAAGAAGCCAGAAACAAAGAATGGCTACTATTTGATTTTATTTATATGAAGTTCAAGAACAGGCAAACTTATTCTATCAAGATAGAGAAGTCAGAACAATGGTTACTTTTTGGGGGTTGGGCATTGACTGGAAGAAACCCAAAGTAGGCTTCTTGGGGGCTGGAAATATTCTAAATCTTGATCTGAGTGTTGATTACACAGGAGTTATATAAAGACTCATCAAGCTGAACACTTAAGATTTTTAGTAAATGATGCCGGAATCAATTGTATATACATATAGAATAAAGTGAGCCTGGCCTCCTACCTCACTTCCCTGTGTTTATATAAGATATTTATAAAAGACAAATTAGAATCACCTTAAATTTGCAACAATGAGGGGATATTTAAGTTAGAAATATAATATGGCATTAAAAATGGTTTAAAGAGATTTGCTGCAAGATGGAAAATGCCTATAACATTGGGTGAAAAAGGCAGACCACACAAAAATTCTGTATAAAGCATTATCAAAACTATGTAAAAATGTGTACAGAGAAAAGCCTGGAAGGAAGTGACACTAAAGTGTTAATAGCGGTTAGTTACTGGCTGTCTTGGGTCTTGGGGTGGTGAAATAATGGGAGGACTTTTTCTTATTTTTATTTTTCTGTAGCTTACAAAATGTCAAGACTTCCATATTGGCAGAACAAACTTCTAAAAATAATTTTTTCTTCCAAAGTCAAAACTTTGCCTTTTGAGCTCCTCCACTAATTGCTGTCCTGACTTATTGATCTTTTAAACTTTTCTGCTTTCTGTTCTCCCTATAAAATGTATTCACTACTTCCTATGGCCGGCTACACGGAGGCTTCTCGCTTTCCATCTCCTCATCTTGACCCATCGTGATTCCCAATTAAGAGCGAAGGCCTTTGGGCTGGACACTCTTTATTGTCAAGCTAATAAACAATTCCCAGGTCAGGGAGGCTGTAAATTTCCCTTGTTGCCCAAGAGCAGGGGTGGTGTAATAGAGTTCAGGTTTTGCTGGAAAGAGAAATGCAAATTTTTGTGCAGCTGAATTTTTATTCTATAGTGGTGGTCAGAAATGTTTTATTTTATTTTATTTTTTTATTTTTTATTTTTTTTGTGGTATGCGGGCCTCCCTCTGCTGCGGCCTTTCCCGTTGCGGAGGACAGGCTCCGGACGCGCAGGCTCAGCGGCCATGGCTCACGGGCCCAGCCGCTTTGCGGCATGTGGGATCCTCCCAGACCGGGGCGCGAACCCAGTTCCCCTGCATCGGCAGGCGGACGCGCAACCGCTGCGCCACCAGGGAAGCCCTTATTTTATTTTTAAAAAGTTTTTATTTATTTAGTTGCGCTGGGTCTTAGTTGCAGCTTGCGGGCTCCTTAGTTGTGGCATGCGAACTCTTAGTTGCAGCATGCATGTGGGATCTAGTTCCCTGATCAGGGATTGAACCCTGGCCCCCTGCATTGGGAGTGCAGAGTCTTAACCACAGTGCCACCAGAGATGTCTCCAGAAATGTTTCCTTTTAGATCCCTTAGGAGGGGTAGCTGCAGCCCAAAGAGAAAGCCTCCCCCTCCATTTCATAGGACCATGGAGCTGCACCGTCGCGCAGTAGCGTGCATACGGGGCTGGGAGAAGTTATGGCCATTTAAAACGCAGATTTGTAGACCCTGCTCAGACCTATCGAATCAAAATCTCTGGAAGGAGGGGCCTGGGCTTTGCTTCTTAATAAGTCTATCACGTGATTCCCCCCTCCATATTTTTAAATGTTATTTGATACCTATAAATATTATATGTGATATATATATGTGTATGTGTGATATGTCTTTTTAAAAATAAAGCACAATAAAGTGTACTTTCATGAACCTATTACCCAGCCCATTTATTTATGTTTATATTTACCTATGTGCCTCTCTCTCATGCCTTCCTTCTGCCTCCCTATGAGAGGTAACATTTTACATTTTGTGTTTTCCGTTCTATTAAAATTTTTTAAAGTAAAGCTTTTGTCTTCTTGGCATCTATGCCTACACATTATATTGTTCAGTCTTGCTTGTTTATAAAAAGTTTTCTTTGGCTAAGAAAAAGTTTTTTTTTGAATTTTTTTATTGTGATAAAATATATATAACATGAAATTTCTGATTTTAACAATTTTAAAGTATACAACTCAGTGGCATTAATTATATTTGCAATATTGTGCAATCATCACCACTGTTTGCAAAACTTTTTTATCATTCCAAGCAGAAACTCTGTACCCATTAAGCAATAACTCCCCTTTCCTCCCTTCCCCCGGCCCCAGGGAGCCTCTATTCTACTTTCTGTCTAGACATTTCATACAAGTGGAACCACTTAATATTTGTCTCTTTGTTTCTGGTTTCTTTCACTTAGCATAATGTTTTCTAAGTTTCATGTTGCAGCATGTATCAGAACTTCTTATAGGTGAATAATATTCCACTGTATGTATTTTTATCCACTCATCTGCTGAAGGACATTTGGGTTGTTTCCACCTTTGGATATTGTGAATAATGCTGCAATGAACATTGGTGTACAAGAATCTGTTTGAGGACTTCCCTGGTGGCACAGTGGTTAAGAATCCACCTGCCAATGCCGGGGACACAGGTTTGAGCCCTGGTCCAGGAAGATCCCACATGCTGTGGCGCAACTAAGCCTGTGTGCCACAACTACTGAGCCCATGCTCTGCAGCAAGAGAAGCCACTGCAATGAGAAGCCCATGCACCGCAACGAAGAGTAGCCCCGCTCGCCACAACTAGAGAAAGCCCGCACGCGCAGCAACGAAGACCCAACGCAGCCAAAAATAAATAAATAAATTTATTTAAAAAAAAAGGAATCTGTTTGAGTCCCTTTTAAATTACTTTGGGTTAAATACCTAGAAGCGGAATTGCTAGGTCATATGGCAATTCTAGTTTAGCTTTTTGAGGAACCATCACACTGTTTTGCAGATACTACTCCATTTTACATTCCCACCGGCAATGTATGGGAGTTCCAGTTTCTCCACATCCTTGCCAAGACTTATTATATATATTTTTTCTTGTAATTGTAGTCATACTTGTAGGCGTAAGGTGATGTCTTGCGGTTTTGACTTGCATTTCCCTAATGACATTTTCCAGCAATGTTGATCATCTTTTCATGTACTTGTTGACCATTTTTGTATATCTTCTTTGGAAAAATGTTTATTCACGTCATTTGCCCATGTTTAATTGGGTTGTTTTTTATTTTGTTGCTGTAAGAGTTCTTTATATATTCTGGATATTAAATCCTTATCAGATATATGATTTGTAAATATTTTCTCCTATTCATAGATTATCTTTTCACTTTCTTGATATTATCCTTTGATGCACAGAAGTTTTTAATTTTGATAAAGCTCAATTTATCCATTTTTACTTCTGTTGCTTGCGATTTTGGTGTCATATCTTAGAATCCATTACTGAGTTTGCCTGATTTTGAGCTCTATAGAAGTGGTATCATTCTTAATACAATCTCCTGAAACTTGAAGTTCTCTTTAAAAATTATGTTTATAACACTATCCATGTTCTTTCATAGTTCATTCATTCTCATGGCTGTATAATGTCCTGTTATACAAATATACCAACATTATTTAGCCATTCTCCTATTGATAGACATTTGTGCTGTTTCCAGTTATTTTGCTATTACATTAGTGCCACCTTAAGTATCCCAAAGGGATTCTTCTGCACACTCTAATTTAAGAACCACTGGCTTTTTTTTTTTTTTTTTTTGTGGTATGCGGGCCTCCCTCTGCCGCGGCCTCTCCCGCCGCGGAGCACAGGCTCCGGACGCGCAGGCCCAGCGGCCATGGCCCACAGGCCCAGCCGCCCCGCGGCACGTGGGATCCTCCCAGACCGGGGCGCGAACCCGGCCCCCCTGCATCGGCAGGCGGACGCGCAACCACTGCGCCACCAGGGAAGCCCACCACTGGCTTTTTATAAATGAGTTGAGTTTATATTAAATTTCAGTTGAACAGTACTTGGGGTACACAGCTGCAGGCATCTGACTAAAGCACATCTATTTTTCTCGCCTGCCTATTTGGATTGATTACTGGACTATAAAACCACGATAACCACTGCCATTGAGTACAGTTTGCGTCTACACTATAGCTTTAACAATTTTGTGTGATTTCTTGGAAAAAGAGATCAGAGAAGACACAATAAATACATTTTACTGATTTCAGGTTGGAGAGCTTTGCAGCAATAAGGAGATGGCAACACAGAGTGGGGAAAATGATTCTGAAAAGGACATGCTTACTTTAGAGCCCTATCTCAGCTAGGTTGCAGGAGTGTCTCTAAGGGATCTGAAATAACCCCAAGAAAGGCTCTGTTCAGTGCTGAAAATCATCCAAAACAAAGAGACACAGATTAAAGGTTCCTCCCCCAGTCCTGCACAGTGACTGATTTCGGGAAACACTTTGGCAGCTACATGGGGTCATGATGTGGCCAGGTTTCTTTGGCTCAAGCATGAAGAACACCAGGTGAAACTCAAGCGTGAAGCAAGAGCTCGACTCTTAACAGAGATGTTGTTTGTGGCTTTGTTACCGGAAAATGCGAGTGACCTTAGCAAGGCCAAAGTGTGTAGACATAGGGATTATGAAATTGAGAAGGGGGTGGAGTGAGATACCGGCGGCATAAAAGCATCAGAAGGTGCCCCACAGCACTGCTCTTTCAGAGGCAGACGTACCAAAGATGAGGTGAGTCCACAGTTCAGTCCTGTCCCCCACGTTTCCTCTGGATTATTTCATCCTTCTCTGTATATATCTTTTATCTACATGACAGCCCGGGTACAGGAGAGGCCTACAGGAGAGAGGCAAAAATATAACAAAGGAATAAGGCAAATGGGCTAAATTATAGTGAAAAAAGTGTTTTCTGTGTTAAATCCTTTGTTTTTCCGTGTCCATAAAGGGTAATGCTTTCAGATGGTGCTGTCTTTTCCATGAGATGTGACTTTCTCTAAGGAATAGCTTTTTCCTCGAGGTTATGAAGTTTTCACCTTCACGGGGGATGCCAGCAGCTCCTGTAGTAGGCCTCCTGGCATTTTTTTTCTTTTTTGGGCCATGCCACACGGCTTGTGGGATCTTAGTTCCCCAACCAGGGATTGAACCTGGGCCCTTGGCAATGAGAGTGCTGAGTCCTAACCACTGGACCACCAGGGAATTCCCCCTGGCATTTTGAATATGCCTATTAGCAGATTTTTTTTCTTTTAAAAAATGTATAATAAGAAAGATCAATAGTGACACATTTGAGTGACACAATTCAGGCACTCAGATTTTAACAAAATAAAAAAATTTTTTTGAAATGTTGAAATAACGAGACTAGAAACTTAACCAAGCAATATTTGAGTAGCAGACATCTTTCAGGGAGATGGTTAACTGGTGAGTATGGCCTGTGCATTGATGCCCATGTGCACAGTCGACCCTTCGGGGAGCCAGTTATCTTCCAGGTAACCTGGAATCCTGGGGTTTGCTATACCATTTGCTGAAGTCAAATTATAAAATAATAGAAAAAACTATATCAGTGTTTTAAATTATATATTTTAAAAAACCTATTATTACGGAAAATTTCAAAAAGTAGAGAGAAGAGCATAATAAACCCCCACTTCCCCATCTTCCAGTTACCACATTTCATTAGCAGTATCCTCGTAGCCCCGCACCTTAGGGTGCCCAAGTGAGATTTCTCTTTGCTGGAGAGCTCATACATTAACAATTTAATGTTTCCTGAATGCTGCCGGAAACTGAGGCCCAATCCCCATGTGCCTTCCTATCTTGGTTGTTCTTCTCTGAAGCTTCTGTAGAATTCCCAGCAGCACAGAACATGCTGGAACCTGGGTGACTGGGAAGCTGCTAAGCTATGCATGTGGGTGGGTGAAGGGCTTCTAGGTCCTAGCACTTCCGTATCTATTTTTTCTGGCTGCCTAATGGGAGGGGTGTGTGTGTGTGTGTGTGTGTGTGTGTGTGTGTGTGTGTGAGCGTGTGTGAGTGTGAGTGTGTGTGTGAGAGAGTGTGTGTGTGTGTGTGTGTGTGCGTGTGTGGTGAAGCGGGGAGACGAGCTGTGCGCTCCTCTCCGTCTTCTCTGCAGTGTCCTGCAAGCTGTTGTCGCCCTCCTGCTCTGCGGGCAGCTTTTCGCGGTGGAAGTCAGCAACGAGCCCACAACTGCCACAGGTAGGTCTCTGTGTCTGGACGAGAGCTGTACCTCCCAGCACCGCTGCATCCACTCTCACCCCATCAGACCTGCACCCTCTCTTGGGGAAGATCCAATTGCTCCTTCTCATCCTACTCTCTGGTCTTTCAGTATCATGAAGAAAATTGGGGAGCCAGCCAGAAATAAGGGGAGATTGCCCTCCCCAGGGCTTCCATTTGGGGTGGAGGGAGGCTGATGTGCGAAGCAGCTTCTTCTCCTCTGACTTTTTGGGTCTCTAGGGGCAGCTTCTGACTACGAACCTTCTCTTCCTGTTTTTCTTTGCAGATGACAGCTGCTTAAAGCCCCCCGAGATTGCCAATGGCTACCTGGAACACTTGGTTCGCTATCGGTGTAAAACCCACTACAGACTACGCGCTGGAGACGGTAAGGCCGGAACGAATGTCTCTGGGCCCTCCTCTGTCCCACCATTTCCACAAGGAGGGGAGCCAGCGTGACTGTCCAGAAAGTGCACGTGTTCTCTGGAGCCAGGAGATTTAGATTCTAACAAGGGTTTTGTCACCGGTAGCTGTGGCCTTTTGGGCAAATTAACTTTTCTCAGCCTCAAGTTTTCTCCTTTGTTAAGGGGAGAGAGGTGATGCCATGTAGCCTACCCTCTCAGAGTGACATCTACGTCGACAAAATGACGGTGACGGTGCTGACGACAGGGGGCCCTTACCTAGCGAGCACTGCGCTCCTGAACTGTTCTAAGTGCTTTACACGGACTTGCTCACTAGGACCTCACAACACCACTCCGCAGAGATACTATTATTTATTTTGGCCGCTCTGCCCTGCTTGTGGGACCTTAGTTCCCCGACCAGCGATCGAACCCGTGCTCCCTGCACTGGAAGTGCGGAGTCCTAACCACTGGACCGCCAGGGGATTCCCAAGAGATACTGTTATTACTCTCACTTTGCTGCTGCTGAAACTGAAGCACAGAAAGGTTGAGTAATTCGCCCAAGTTCAGGTAGCCTGTAAGAGGGAGAGTCAGGATTTGAACCCCGATTCCGACCCCGTACCGCCTTGCCACGGTCACTATGATCGCCACGGCCACCCTGACCGTTGTTCTGCCCTGCTGGGCTTCACCGTCGCCCTCAGCACTTAGCTTCTAGCACAGCGCTCCTCCCTTCCTCCTCTTCCCCTGCCCTCCCCCTTCCTGCTTCTCTGATTCTGCTCTTTAAATACCTTCTCTCCCCAGGCTAGGTCCAGATACAATTTCCCTTTTGGTTCATTTTTTTTCTTTTTGTTTCAGGAGTGTACACCTTAAACAGGGAGAAGCAGTGGATAAATAAGGACCTTGGAGAGCAACTCCCTGAGTGTGAAGCAGGTAGGAAATCATGGGTCCTGGGAAGCAGACGGAAAGTGGGTATTGAGGAATTGGTGCGCCAGCAGGGATTGAAATGTCCTAGAGGCACATCCTCCCTGTGTGGTTTCCTCTGGGCACACAAGAGCCGAGGGGAGGGACCAGGGAGAACCACAGGTGGCGGGGCAGAGAAGTGCACAGGCAGGTAATACTTCCCCATAAAGGTCACTAGGGAATTTGCTCATTTGGCCTGCGGGGCATTGACTGAATCCACTGTCTACACTGCCCACAGAGGATCAGGAAACTGTGTGTACATATAGCCCACCTAGAGAGCCCTGGGCCAAGGGTAAAGCAAGCTCCAGGAAGAACAGGTCAAGGGTGAGAATAACAAAACCTTAATCCGTGGGAATATGATACAAGAGGCTGGAGATGGGTTAGGACTCTGTTGTTACTAGGAAGAGCTGATGCTCTCTCCTTTTCCCTCTTGGAACAAGAGGATCTTGCCTACCCTCCTCTGCTACTAGGGATGCGGAACTGCTAACCTGCCTGTTATTAAATGCAATATCACATCCGTCTTTATTCAGAAAGAATGAATCATGGTAGCACCTTGTCCTTACAATGAATTCAAGGGAACTGTGGACATCTTGCTGTGAAAGACTGTTTAAATATACATAGAGTTCAGCAGCCAGAGTTTGAAAACCTCAGGGCTACTTGTTTCTTTGTGAGTTAGAAAAGCAGGAAACAGAACTCTGCTTTAGTGATGTAAACGATAAAAAAAATCATTTTAAACTGTAAACGTTGGGAACAAGAGGAGCAGAAGGTAAGGGCAAAGCATGTAAACATTTCTAGCTCTGAAGAAATGAACAGTGATCGTTCAGACAGCAGCAAGAGTCGATCCTTTTATCTTTCCCTGGGAAAGACTGGGAGACGGTCACATTCTGTCCATAATTTTCTTACTCTCCTCAACAGCATGCGGAAAGCCCAAGCATCCAGTGGTTCAGGTGCAAAGGATCATTGGTGGCTCACTGGATGCCAAAGGCAGCTTTCCCTGGCAGGCTAAGATGGTCTCCCACCATAATCTCACCTCGGGGGCCACGCTGATCAATGAACAATGGCTGCTGACCACAGCTACAAATCTCTTCTTGGGTCATGACAATAAAACAAAAGCAAAAGACATTGCTCCTACTTTAAGACTCTATGTGGGGAGAAAGCAGCTCGTGGAGATTGAGAAGGTGCTTCTCCACCCTGACTACTCCAAGGTAGACATTGGGCTCATCAAACTCAGAGAGAAGGTGCCCACTGATGAGACAGTAATGCCCATCTGCCTACCTTCAAAAGATTATGTGCAAGTGGGGCGTGTGGGTTATGTGTCTGGCTGGGGGCGAAATGCCAACTTCGTTTTTCCTGAGCATCTGAAGTACATCATGCTGCCAGTGGCTGACCAAGACAACTGTGTAAAGCACTACGAAGGCAGCACAGTACCCGAAAAGAAGACACCAAAGAGCCCCGTAGGGGTGCAGCCGATACTGAATGAGCACACCTTCTGTGCTGGCTTGTCCAAGTATCAGGAAGACACCTGCTACGGCGATGCCGGCAGCGCCTTTGCCATTCACGATGAGGCTGACGACACCTGGTACGCGGCTGGGATCCTGAGCTTTGACAAGAGCTGTGCTACTGCCGAGTATGGTGTGTATGTGAAGGTGTCCTCCATTCTGGACTGGGTTCAGAAAACCATAGCTGACAACTAATGCAAGGCTGGCTGGAAGCCTTTGCCTGAAAGGCCGAGGGAAAGCTGGACAGGAGCAGAGGGGACAAAAACGTGGTATGAAGCTGACGGGTTCCAGCCCTGCATTGCTGAGTTGATCAATAAAGAGCTTCCTTTGACTCATTTCTGTGCTGTTTTTAGCCTTGGGCCTTTTAAAATTCTCTCATTTATATAGTACAGCAGCAGCCAAGTGCTCTAGGGTTTACTGGGAGTGTGGCAGAAAAACCCCAGGGCAACTGGAAATCCCCGAGGTGACACAAACTGCCCCACTGTGGGGCTCATGATCACTGAATGAGTGCCTACCCCATGGCAGGCCTCAGAGGGGTCACTGTCATCCTTGTTTTACAGACAGGGAAATAGAGACTCAGAGAAGTTAAGTGATTTGCTTAAGGGTACATAGCTATCAAATAGTGAAGCTGAACCTTTAACCTAGGTCTAAATACAAATCCCGAGCTCTTTTCACCGCATCCTTTTGCTTCTTCAGAGTAAAGGAGGAGAAAGAGTGGAGGCTGGTGAGGAAGATGCTCGCTCAAAGTGGCATGAAAACAAGTGCTTTAACACAGTCAGTACTTCGTTGTTTGTGCTCCAACACACCAGTGCTTCAGGTGGCAGAGTAAGATGGTATAAAGGCAGGATTTCTGGACTTGCTGGGTCCAAATCACGGCTCGACGAGAAATCTGCCAAGTTCCTCAAGCCCCCTGCCCGTCAGTGCCCAGGTCCCTCCTACGAGGGGCTCAACCCAGACCATCTCTAAAGTGCCCATCAGTAAAAACATTCTGGGGCCGGGTAAAGTTGGAACTCTCTTCCTTAGGAGGGGCTGCTTTTCCCACTTGGAAGAAACCTACCCTTTACCAGGAGTCAAACGCAAGCCGAGTCTTTCATTTCACAAAGATAACGGTCTCGTTATTAAGGGTTTCCCAGAAAAAAGGTTCTAGAACCCAGCACATGAAGCTCTTCTAACTGAAGAAGAAAAGTTCTAAGTGAGCAACAAGCCTTTATTCAGTATGCTGGCCCTTCACCAATATATCGTCCTGTCATACCAAAACAGGGCCTCTCCTGCTCATGGCTTAAAATGTCACTATTCGTCACTCGGGTTCTGCCCTTCCCTGTGACGTTCTCCTCACATGCACTCTCCAGATCCATCAATAATTTTCGACAGGTTACAGCTCGTAGGCCAATGAAGGACCTAGACCTGTATTCTAGAGAGTGTGGAAGAGACGATCGCTAGCAACTGAAAAATAATACAAACACATGAAATGATGCCCTCAGGAGGCACCTATTTCTTCTAATTGTACCTTCAGCGCTAAGTTTTCTTAGAGAATAAACCATTCCAGTTTTCGTGAAGAGCAATCTGATTGATTAAGTGGCTCCTGCTCACCCCTCAGGAGGAACATAAAAGAAAACCTTTGGCATTTTCCCAATTCCCTTATCTCCTCTGCCTTCCTCCCAGCGGCACTTCACCCGCCTGGCCTCCCCCTCGGGTTTCAGTGACACTGGACTCCGTGGAGCCCTCTCAACACGCGTGCTGTCTCCAGCTGCTGGGCCTTCTTCCCCCGGTGCCCTCTCCTGAAAAGCACTCCTCTTTCTCCACGAGTACCTCCTACTCTTTAAGGCTCAGGCACTGTCTCTTCTAAGCAGCCTTTCTTCCATCCAGGAGTCATTCGTTTTTATGTAGCATCTGGCACAGGATGGGGCACACAGTATGCACTTAATAAATACTTGTGGAATGGACAGCAACCAAGATGGGAACAAAAACATAAACCAGGACTTCAGAGAAACATTCCCTAAAGCCCTCAGGAGGAGAGAAGATATAAGAACCTTACGCATGAAAGTTCCGAGGTTTTGCTGTTATCTGAGCACTTCCCACACCTCAAATGCTCTGTGACTTAGGCTATGAGGGACAGAAAATCCAACTAACAGTGACAGGCAGTGAAGACATTTTATTCTTTCATAGAAGTCTTAAGGGTGGCATGTCTAGAGTCCACTCAGTAGCTCAGTATCGTTATCAGGGACCCAGGCTCTTTTCACCGTTCTTCTCAGAATGTTCATTCTTCATCCCAGTGCTGGTTGCCTCGTGGTCCTAAGGCAGCTGCTGCAGTTCCATGCATCATGATCACCATGAAAGCAGGCAGTGGGGGCCAGGAGAAGACGGAGGTGGTGGTGAAAGGGTTTTGCTGTCTCCTTCCTGGAGTGGCTCTCTCCTTTATCAATGAAGGCCACAAAGGTGCCCAGCAGCCTTCCTTCTATGCCACATTTGTCAGAAAAGGCTTGGACAGGAAGCACCTGGCAAAGGGGGACAGACTTGCAGCGACAGTGCTGCCCTGCACAGAGCTGGGTTTCTGTCATCAAGGTGGCAAAAAGCTGCCAAGCAGGTCACGTGCTGCCTGGCACACTGCCCTCTGGCTCTACATCTATTCTCTCATTCTAGAAAGTCAGTACCTTTAGCCCCACGAGGTTTTGAGAGCAGGAATTTGCCCAAGTGGTGGCAGGCTGTGCCAGAGGACCCTGGGAGAATTCTTCATAAAGTTATTAACACAGGCAAGTCCTATAAACATGATACTTCTTTCTAGCAATTCTGAGATCTCTTTCCAGTCTTGAGTCCTTGAAGTACAGTTTTCTCTTCAGAAAGAGATGGAGCTCTGAGAGAGATCAGCTCCTACTTACTAAGGGTAGTTAATTCTTTGTTTAGTTCATATTGGGTGCTAGATGGTAAAGGTTCAAGTTCTCACTTCTTGGGCAAGTTAATAATAGAAAAGCTGATAAAAATCAGCAAGCCAGGATACCTTTAAAAGTCTGAGCCAGAAAAGCTCGAAGATAAAACAAACTTGCCTGCTCTTAGTAAAGAATGATTTACTCCAAAAGAACTGGGATAACAGGTGAGCACGAGATAAATACACGAGTCGAGGAGTGGCGAGGCTGAGGAAGATGGAAGGGGTGGGTGTGTACACACATGGTCGAAAAGAAGTATTTTTGCTCTTATGGGAATTGACTTTCTGTTTTACTTGTGTATCAAATAAACACAGTTAAATCAAATTGTACTAGCCAAGGTTTAGAAGGATTCTGTATTATCTTAAAGAATAAAGAAAACTATAATATAAAGAGAAATTAAAATAACCACGCTGGGGAAATTGACCATGGCTGGCTTGACAGCTCTGAGGTCTGCAGGGAGTAGACACTTGCGCATTCCCAATTGTCACAGCACCAGTGTGGTCTTCTACTTGGGGGCCGGTATTTTCTATACACGTCAAACCTCTTCTCCGCCGGGATGCTGACCACATTTCCGAAAGACCCCAGAAAGACAGCACAGCTAGAGTCAGGCACTGTTTCACGACGGGCCTGTCTCTTCAACTTTGATAGTAGTGCAAGTGCTAAATGTCTTGATAGAGGAGGTCATATTTGGGAATATTCTTGGGATCAATAGGACTTTGAACAATAAGTTTTCCCCTCATTGCGCCTCGATAAATTACTTCAATCAAATCTATGAAGTCTTGTTTGGTTTTGAAACTTCCCACGAACTTAGTGTGATCTGGAGACCTAAATAGCATAGGAGAGAAACAACCTCGCTCAAAACTTTTCATAATTACTTGTCAGACCTTCAGGATAAACAAAATAAACAGCAGCTCTGTTATTTTCTTCTGATCAGGGAGCCTTTAGACACAAAGTCTGACACTGATTTTCCCCGTGCGATTACAGGGCCCATTTGATATACGACTAAAACCCGTGCTGAGGGCCGCTGGGAGAGCATGTAAGCCCTACCAGGTGCAAAGCTTCTACTTCAAAACCTATTTAATCACTTCTCAGCTCATCGTCAAGTAGTATTCCCTGGGGGTTAGCATGGGCTTTGTTGTTGACTAGACACTGTGCAAAGTCCATTAACTTGTCCTTGTCTCTGAGTTCTAGTCACTTATACTTCTGAGTGATAGGTGCAATATTAACTTTTTTTTTTTTTTTTTTACTTTTCAAGTATCAAGTATGTTTAGGGTAGAAACAGTTTAGGAAAAAAAAAAATGAGGCCAGAGGCCACATTTTGGTATATACCCTTTCAAGCTTGTGTGTGTGTGTGTGTGTGTGTGTGTGTGTGTGTGTGTGTGTGTTTGCGGTACGCGGGCCTCTCACTGTCGTGGCCTGTCCCGTTGTGGAGCACAGGCTCCGGACGCGCAGGCCCAGTGGCCATGGCTCACGGGCCCAGCCGCTCCGCGGCATGTGGGATCCTCCCGGACCAGTGCATGAACCCATGTCCCCTGCATTGGCAGGTGGACTCTCAACCACTGCGCAACCAGGGAAGCCCAAACGTTTTAAGGTGGTAAGTAGTATCATAAATCACCCTCTGAAAATATTCACCAAACTAATACATATATCAACTGTATTCTAGGAGAATAAATAGCTATAAAACACTTAAAACAGATTATATTTAATACACTTTCAAATAAATGATGACAAAGCAGGCACACAGATCTAGACAAGTGGACTCCTTGACCACAGTAAGAAATGACAGGATTATTACAGATACATTCAAAATTAGTAAGTATTGGGATGACGACTGGATGGAGGGGAAGGCATTAAAGATTTCATGTTACTTATTCTTTTCTTTTTTTAAGATTTTTTTTTTTTGATGAGGACCATTTTTAAAGTCTTTACTGAATTTGTTACAAAATCGCTTCTGTTTTACGTTTTGGTTTTTTGGCCCCGAGGCATGTGGGATCTTAGCTCCCTGACCAGGGATCGAACCTGCACCCGCTGTGTTGGAAGGCAAAGCCTTAACCACTGGACCACCAGGGAAGTCCCTCATGTTACTTATTCTTGACAAACTTTGTTGAAGAATGACTTCAAAATTCTCTGAGTGAAAGAAGACAGGAAACTTGGCAAGAGAAAAGTATGTCTTAATTTGCTGAAGGATTACTTCTTTTATAGATGCAGCCTATGAGTTTCAGAAGGTTAAGAACAAATGACCTACTTTGTTTTAAATAAAATTCCTGGGAAACTTTTAAAAAAGCTGTTCTGTATTTCTACACTGAAAGAGGTGAGTGCTTCACAAACTGTACTATTCTCTCACAGTAAGTTAAAATTCACCACTCATACTGCAAACACTCTCATTTTGCACCAAAGTTCCACATAAAAAAATCAGAGAGTGCATCAACTCAGGAAACAGTACCAGCATAAGACTCACAAAGCCCCCATCACATGCAAATAGGTGAGCTACTGAAACTGCCTGGATGAAAGAAACTTTTAAGACTATAATAACTTCATGTCAATATAACTTACCCATAATCCACTTTCATATGCTGCCCATTGAAGAAAAACACAGTAGATGGAATATAACTGATGTCAAAATAGTGTGTATAAACTGGGGTTTGGTCCACGTCTACCAGATATATAGTAGCCATTTTACTTAAGTCAGAAGAGGTCTTAGAAAGCTGCAAATGAAGAGAGAGATGTGGGTTACAACTTGTGGGCAGCAACGTTTCTTCTGTGAACCTTTTTATTAGAAGAGAATTTTCTGTTTGAAAAAAATTCCCGAGCCAAGAATCTAGCCTGTTTGAGTTCCACGTTAGACACAGTATAACCTTATCATTCAGAGTCTGAATCACTGTTGGCAGGGTAATGAAAGGGCCCTAGGCAAATTGTGTGAATATATTTCTGCTTCTTTTTTTTTCTTCTATTTTTGATTGTAAAAAGTTTTTATAAACTTTTCATGGATTTATAAAATCCATATACTCGCTTAAATAAAAAAACAAAACAACTCAGAAATATGTACTACAGACAATGGAATTCCCCCACATCTCTTCCTTCCAATCTCCCCATAGATGATAATTATGATAAAAATAGCAAACACTTACATGGCACTTGTTATGTGCTATGTGTTCTAAGTGCTTTACACTTGTTGGCTCCTTTAACCCTTACAACATTCCTATGAGGTATGCACCGCTACAGTCACCATTTCACAGACGAGGAAACCGAGGTACGGGCAGGTAATGTGCCCCTGGTCACACGGCTGTACGCAGTAAAGTGAGGATCTGAACTCGGACAGCTTGGCTTCAGAGTCTATACTCTTGACCTCTGTGATATTCCACACCCTCTGTAGTTGAGGGTAAAATGCTGTGGCCCCTTCCCCCCAGATTAACACTTCACACCCTCATTTTTAACCACAGAAGTGGGGTTTCTTACACTGTATCCACACTGAGGGTGGCAGCAGTAGAAATGGTGGGTGAGGTCTTAGTCCTGGGTAAGTCTCTCTCCACAATAAACAGCGACAAGGATGAACTTCCTCTGTCCCATACTCCCCTTCCTATTCATCAGACGGTGAAGATTTGTTGTGAAATCAGAGATTATCATCAGGCACACACTGGAGGCAACACACTGGAAAAGCATATTTGCAGGCAGAGAAACCAAAATTCAAATCCCAGCTCTGCAATTTAGTGGTGCTGTGCCTGTGGGAAGTCACCTGACCTTCCTGGCATTCATCTCCCCGCTTGGGAACAGTAATAGCAATTATCCCACTGTTGTAAGCACTGAGTAAGACAATGTTCATAGACTCTTGTAAATAATGTTCCTGGTCTTCCACTGAATCGTTGGTGAAACTGAGCTTCGGCAGCTGCTACTGGGGAAGGGCATCCAGGGCAGATTCAGCACAATCACAGATTTGGGGGTTCAGCTCAGGGCAGGCACATGATCGGCTCTTAGTGAAAGTGTGCTAACAAATGAACAGTTATATCCCCGGACCCTGCCTGTTCCCTTTCATTCATTTTGCAGATGTGGAAGTGAGAATGTACAGGTTTTTAATAAAAACCATTTACTTAAAAAATTCACTTACAATATCATCTAGTTGCAGACAGACAGGATCCTCGTCTCTCCCGAACCTGAGAACCAACACCTTCTCTGCAGTACTTTTTATCGCCTGGTCCACTTCTTTTTTGCTACTCAGCTTGGGTAACAGGAAGCTCATGTTGAAATAATCCAAATATCAATCCTCACTGTCAGTCCTGAAAGTTGAAATGTTTAAAGACATTAAATGCATGAGTCCTAATTTTAAAACATTTTAAATTTTGTAGTAGGTAACATGTATATATATTTTTTTTCCAGAGGAAAAAAGGTTTCACACAACACAGTAACAACAAAGTAAAAGGAACACACTAAATGCACAAACTGGCGGCAAGTCAGTCCACCAGTTAAAAAGGAACAATATAGAAAGGTATATTGTCTCCGCTCGACTGGCTTAGTTCCCAGTGCCCTGTAAGGAGTTACAAGGTATCAACTTTCATTAGTTTCTCCCGTATCTTCCAGAGTTTTGTTATGCATTCACAAGAAAATACAAATGTGTTCCAACATTTTCTCCCTTTTTTACTCAAAAGAGAGTGTATTCTTTCCATCAGCGTTCCAGCAGGAAAGAGATGACGTCCTCAAATTTGGTAATCTGGAGACTTTCATTAAGGAAACGTATAGGAAAACAGCAGGGTGTACTGCAGGACCCTGGGCTAGTAGCAGCGGGACAGGGCGCTGTTCTCACCCGCAGGCCTGAAGGAGCCATGGGAGGGAGTAGTTACCAGAACTCTGTGGCTGAGATTGCTGGACGGAGAGGGCTGCTGTATAAGAGGTCAGTCTGCAGTTAAGGGATGCAGATGCTCTCCTCCCACCCTCTCTCTGATCTGCTAACGCTCCCACTGGCTGACTCCACCTGGAACAAAGAGGGCAGGCGAGCTGCCGAGGCAAACAAGCCTCCTTGTCCCGGAGCGGTCTAGAGAAGCAGGAAGGGTGGATCTGGAGGAGTAAATGACAGACGTCCAGCACACATACTTTACCCACTCTTCTGCACTTTGCACTTTACCTCACATGTGAAGACCATCACGTATCTCTGTGTAGAAAACTCACACGTTTTTTGTCACAGTGCCATACTATTTCATGCCCGTTCCATCCTTTTTTAAACAGTCTTTTATTGACAGACATTTTTAATATCATGAGTCCTGGTTTAAAGATCCTTGGTGTATGTCTTACTGAGAATACCTCATCACATGGCAAATAGATCAATTAAGAGTGTGTAAAAACCACACACACACACACACACACACACACACACAAAACAAATAGTACAATACTGAGATAGAAGGGGCCTCTCATTTTCAGACTAGTTTGCTCACAGTTACACTTCTAGCTCCAAAAAAAAGGACTAGAATCCACGCCATCAAATTTCTAGTCCAGCGTTCCTTCTATTACAAGTCCTATTTTTATGATTGAGAAACTCTATGATCAAGAAGCTTTACTTCTGATCCATCCATCAGAGACTCCACTGAGATACTTAATATTTTGAATTCAGTCCCAAATCTGTCTTATGCTACGAAAAGGGAGGATTTCTTTCTCTCTCTTTTTTTGGTGACAAGTCACATTTTAAGATATGAATTACTAAAAATTCACATAGGAAATGAAATTGTTCCAGTAATAGGTCACACTTCATTTATTTTTTAAAATTAATTAATTAATTTTTGGCTGTGTTGGGTCACTTGCTGCACGTGGGCTTTCTCTAGTTGAGGCAAGCAGGGGCTACTCTTCGTTGTGGTGCGCAGGCTTCTCATTGCGGTGGCTTCTCTTGTTGCGGAGCACGTGTTCTAGGTGTGCAGGCTCCAGCAGTTGTGGCTTGCGGGCTCTAGAGCACAGGCTCAGTAGTTGTGGCGCACAGGCTTAGTTGCTCTGCGGCATGTGGGATCTTCCCGGACCAGGGCTCAAACCCGTGTCCCCTGCATTGGCAGGTGGATTCGTTACCACTGCGCCACCAGGGAAGTCCCAATAGGTCATACTTTAAATAGAGAAGATGATTGCCAGAAGGGATTTCTTCAAGTCGCAGTGGCAGAACAAATCACTGATGAAAGGGAAAGTCAGAGAGAAGATGGATCTGTCCCACCACTAGAATTCAAACAAACAGCAACTTCTGTAAGTTACTGATAAAGAGGAGGAAGCGGTGGGAGAGCAAAGCTGTCAACGGGGAGTGGGGAGATAAGCCTGTAAGAGGGTGGGACTGGATAAATGTTGGAAAGAGGAGAGGGAAATTGAGACCACACCTAAGAAAATGTCCACAGCAAAGGATACCAACAGAAAATTCACAAAAGAAGAGGTAAAAATGGACAAATATACTGGGAAAGTTAAGCTTTACCAGTAAGCAAAGGAAAGCAAGCTAAATGATATATTTTCAAATCCATTAATTTGGCAAAGATTAAATGATAACGGCAAGAGTGTGAGTGAAGGGGCAGGCATTCAGAGTCCCTGCTGGAATGCAGAGAAGCAAAACTTTTCTAGAAAGAAACCTGAATACTCTTCGACCAACAATTCCACTTCTGAGAATTTATTCCTAGTAAATAAATAGACATATGCACAAAGATCAATGTATATTTATAACGGTGAAAAACTGCAAACAAGCTAAATAGCTATCAGTAGGGGACTGAGAAAATAAATGATAGTATAGCCACTGCAACGTACTAGCACACTGTCATTATATACCGTGTATATAATGGATACATAATAGAGATACATAATAGAGATAATTGAAAAATCCTCATGATAAAGAAAAAAAAGTTATAAAACAACAGTATATAGTGTGATCCCACTTTTGTACAAAACCTAACTATAATACACATGTACATATTCACATAGAAGAATAACTAGAAATGAATATCCCCAAAGACCATCAGAGGTTGTCTCTGCGTGTGAACAGACAACTGACTTATACTTACACTGGGGTGCGCGTCTTTATTTTCCCCAAATATCCGACATACATACTTTTTTTTAAAATTTATTTTTGGCTGCGTTGGGTCTTCGTTGCTGCGAGCGGGCTTCCTCTAACTGTGGCGAGCAGGGGCTATTCTTCGTTGCGGTGTGTGGGCTTCTCCTTGGGGTGGTGGCTTCTTTTGTTGCGGAGCACGGGCTCTAGAGCGCAGGCTCAGTAGTTATGGCGCACGGGCTTAGTTGCTCCGCGCATGTGGGATCTTCCCGGACCAGGGCTCGAACCCGTCCCCTGCATTGGCTGGCGGATTCTTAACCACTGCGCCACCAGGGAACTCCGACATACTTTTAATGATGCCAGTGGTTGGGCTACTCCCGGCCCACAACTGCCAGGGAAAACGATACTTACTTATTTGTACACGTCAGCTCCCTCTCTTCCACTTCAGGGTTGTCGGCAACCCCCACCCTTTCTCCAAAAAGCCGACTGGGGAGGCTCTTTCCTCCTCCCCCAACCGCGGCTGCGACCCCCCAAACCAAAGTAACCCTCGGGCTACAGTTGCCTAGCAACTGTGGCGGACCACTTTAAGGGGACGGAAACGGAAAAAGAAAACGCACAGGCGCAGTGATGAACTCGCATTAGGCCCCGCTCAAATAAGCAGAAGAGGCTATTCTAGTCATCACCCACCTTCCTCGGCTCTGACCGGAAGCCCTAGGGTCACTTCCGCCCTTATTAAATATGACCGATCTCTTTAACTTCTCCTTCCCACATCCCAACTAGAGGCGGGGCGTCGCCTCTTAGACTAAGCGTGATTGGTCGTCAGGAGACTCGGAAGTGTCTCTGATCAGAGCGGCAGAGAAAGACAGTCCAGTCTTGTAAGCGTTCTGTCCCGCACTAGGAACGGGCGTTTTTCGGGCTGCTCTCGATGGTATCTTTGGACGGATAGAGGGGGCAGCGCAAAGTCTTATGGGACAATAATGGCCGCTTTCAAGGTGCGGGTTTTGGCTCTCTGAGGCGGTCTGAGCGAGGAGTGGCGTCGCCAGCGCCCCAGAATCCGGGACAGAAGGTCCCTAGAGTCGGGCTTGGTGAGGTGAGTGTCCCTTCTTCCTTTCCGACCTTGTCTTCGCCAATCGTGGCGGCTCCAAGCGGCAGATATCGGCCCCTTGCTCAGGTTCGGGCCCAGGTTTGGAAAGTCTTGTCCCTGTCACCCAACTTGCGTTACTCACCTTAGGGATGCTGCCTAGGTTCTGCAAGACCGGCCTTTCTCCTTGCTCAGGTCAGATCCAGCTTCCTGGCGTGGCCTCGCAGAAGTCCAGGGATGCTGCCCGGGGGGTCACCCTTTTGTCTTCCTCTTCTCTGTCACAGTGGTATCTCTACCAGGTGATATCTTTTACTAGAATGTCAACTCCAAAAAGGTCGGGATTTTTGTGTGATTTGTTCTCTTCTTTATCTCTAATGCCCAGAACAGCGATTGGCTCACAGAAAGCACTCAGTAATTGTTGAATGAATGTATCCAGTTTTTTCTTTCTTATTTTTCTTGTACCTTTTGTGGCTTCTTTGCCACTAATTATTCTTTACAAGCTAACACTTAGCTTCTTACTTACTTTTCTCAGCTGTCAGTTGTCCTGTTTGTCAGACTCCTTTTCCTGTGCTGCTGGCATCTTTCTTTGTTGTCACTAGAAATTTCTGGCTCCCTGTTTCCTTTAGTCAGTTTAAACTCATTCATTCATTTATTCCTCAAACGTTTATTTTGCTAGGCACTGGGCAAAGCAGTCAACAAGACAGACAAGGTTCTCTCTCCTGCATAAAATGACATTCTAGAAGTATATTTTCTAGTTCAGACTACTGAGCAGAGCATGTAAATCCTACCTTCCTGTTTAGATTTCCTCACGTGAATACAGATGTCACCAATAGGTAGCTTTCCCTTTTCTCTTCTGCCTGATGGTATTTTAAAAAATGCAACTGTTGTTCATACTATATGTTCAGTCTATTTAGCAATATTCTTCTGTAGAGCTGTATATGTTAATTAGAGCTGGGTGAAACATTCTGGATTCTGGTGGTGCCCTATCCCTTGACAGTTCTTTGCTTTACTGGCTTGTTGGAATGAGGGAAATTATTCAAGCACTCAGAATGGGATATGTTTATAAGTAGATTATGTATAGTGGGAGGTAAAGAGAAATTTGTTATAAGTTGAGTGCCAGAAAATCCTACAGTTACCTACTTTTCAGAAATATCATTTCCTAGCCTGGTGATTCTCATTAATTTTTTTTTTTTGGTGAACTTGAATTGTTATTAAATAGATTTCGACTGCTGTGAGAGAAGTGTTTTCTGCAAAACACAATCCATTAAAGTATGGATCACATGGATGGTAGTCTTATACGTCAACAATTCTGTTATATCTGTAGTTTAAAGGAAGGGAGAGGAGGAAGAACTTGTGTAAAAAAATGGTGAGGGGGGCTTCCCTGGTGGCGCAGTGGTTGCGCGTCCGCCTGCCGATGCAGGGGAACCGGGTTCGCGCCCCGGTCTGGGGGGATCCCACGTGCCGCGGAGCTGCTGGGCCCGTGAGCCATGGCCGCTGGGCCTGCGCTCCGGAGCCTGTGCTCCGCAACGGGAGAGGCCGCAGCAGGGGGAGGCCCGCATACCACAAAAAAAAAAAAAAAAAAAAAAATGGTGAAGGACCCAAATCAATACCTTGGAGCACAGCAAGTGAAATAATGTAACGATGACATTTATGTAACTCTTTATGGTTAGAGTGCTTTCACATACATGTTCTTGTTTGATTCTCAAAATAACTCCATGGATTAGATAGAGCAAAAAGTACTTCCATTTTGCAGGTATAGAAATTATGCCTAACCAAAGATTAAGTTATTTGCTTACAATCATACAGGTAGAAAATGTCAAGAGCCTGGGTTCTAACTGAGGTTTCTGATTTAAAATCTAGTGGTGTTTTCCCTAAACTCCCTTTATAGATGCCATAATGCTCTAGTAAGTGTCCCTTAGTGAGGTCTGTTCTTGCCTGGATGATACCCTCTTGGATGATACCCTCTTGGATCCTGGTGTGTGTGTGTGTGTGTGTGTGTGTGTGTGTGTGTGTGTGTGTGTGTGTGTGTATCTGTTTCTGACGTGTGTTGGGGTGGAAGTAGGAAGATCTTTTGAGATTGTCGATGACTTGATGGACAGGTCGTGGTAAGAGGTAACTAAAGGAATTCTGATCTTGAGGGGGAGGTCAACCCCCCAGAGATCCATATACCTACAGTTATTCTGGGATGTAGCAGAGCCAAGCCTTTTCCCTTCTTATGTCTGATATCAAATGGTTTGTTTTCCTTCCAGAGAAATCCCAGAGCCTGTCATGGAGGACACCAGCGAGGATGCCTCGATCCATCGATTGGAAGGCACTGATGTGGACTCCCAGGTTGGCGGTCTTATTTTCAGGACCAAAAGTGCATCTAGTGAGCAGCATGTCTTCAAGGCCCCTGCTCCCCGCCCTTCATTGCTGGGACTAGACTTGTTGGCTTCCCTGAAAAGGAGGGAGAGAGAGGAGAAGGATGATGGGGAGGACAAGAAGAAGTCCCGAATCTCTTCCTATAAGGACTGGGAAGAGAGCAAGGATGACCAGAGGGATGCTGAGGAGGAGGGCAGTGACCAGGCTGGCCGCAGCAGCCGAAAAGACAGGTAAGAGCTTTGGTGGATTGCCCCAAAGGGAGTGAAAATGGAGGCCAGAAAATAGCATCTCATGTTTCTCTCTCGGTTTTCTTGTTGGGCATTTAGGACTTTATGATTTTGCTATGATTCTATAACATTGAGGCTAGATAGGAATTGGTATTTTCTTCAGATCTGGGGGAAGATTCAAAGGCACCTACAGAGTAGAGGACGGAGGTTAGAAGCCCTTATGGTTGTTGCCATATGCAAACCTGCCGTACCAGGGAGATAAAGTGGAAAAGGCCAGGTTGCATGTTTGGCCTGGCCAAAGGTTTGGGGCAGGTTTTTCTTCCATGGATGAGCCCTTTACCAGCTTCCCTCCCTGTTTCAGACATTATCGATCGGCTCGGGTCGAGACTCCATCCCATCCTGGTGGCGTGAGTGAAGAGTTTTGGGAGCGCAGTCGGCAGAGAGAGCGGGAGTGGCGCGAACATGGTGTCTACGCCTCGTCCAAAGAAGGAAAGGATCAGAAGAGGGAGAGGTCGAGGGATCGAGACTGTGACCGCAGGAGAGACAGAGGTAAGCTGCCCGGCAGGGTGCCTCGTGCCCACTAAGCGCCTGACTTCACGTGTCGGCCTTTCTCCTGTTGTGGCAGTTTTTATAACACCCGTTAATTAGGGAACGCCATCTTCATGTCAGCCTGGTTGGTTTTGACCCTGTTGGTATTGGGATTAGCAGGCAGTTTAAGAAAAGAGCTGTTACTTGCAGCATAGCTGCTTTGCTTGAGTGTGTGGTCCTCATTTTATCCTGAAAATTGGTGATAAAGGTGAAAATGGGTAATACGTTTGAGAAATCAGTTGACACTAGTGTTGGCGAGAGAAAAAGGACGGTGCTGAGGAGCAAAGCTAGACATAAAATCCAGTACTGGCTTTCCTCAGTGTTGTTTGAGTTCTGTAGCTTGTAGGCTTGTAACTATTAAATAACTATTCATTATAGACTTGTAACTATTCTTTTTTGAATTCTTGCAGGAAAATAACTGTTACTGTGAGTTTGAAACTTTCTAGCCAGTAACTAATTTTTGCCTTTGAAAGAATGGGGATATGTGAGTTTCAGGAGCCCATGGATCGCATTAGAGCAGTGAGGTTGCACCTGTGAGTGAGTGGGGAGGCCTGTCCTTTCTCTAGGGTGAAGATGGGTGGTAGTTAGGATGGGACACCTGTTTTCTAAGCTCTTCCGGTGACTCCTCACAGATGAGCGGGATAGAGACAGGCACAGCAGCAGGTCGGAGCGAGATGGAGGGTCAGAGCGCAGCGGCAGAAGAAACGAACCTGAGAGCCCCCGACACCGGCCTAAAGGTAGTCTGAGCTGTTGCTTGTGGTAGTTTGTGAGAGCCAAGTGTATGAGAGGCAGGGTGAGTGACTCTTATCCTCAGTGGAGCTGGGTTGGAATTCCAGATTCCACCATGAATTTCTGGGAATACTTGGTTCTGAGTCAGTTGATTCAGTTGGGAAGGCCGTGGACTTCTCTGTGGAGACAGATATGCTCCCTTAACATGATTTGCCAGTTTGCTGAGTGGCCAGTTTTCCAAATGGTAGGAAAGAATAGGGAGCTGGGGGTGGATGGGGTAGGGGCAGAAGAAGGTTTTATTACAAAGAAGTATGTACATTCAAGAGGGATATGCTTGCAGAGATAAATTGGATATTCCTTAAAATGTTGACATGAGCACAGATGAAAACTGGACCATTAAAATTCAGATATCTTTAAAAGCTGTCAAAACCATCTTATCCATTGCAAATAGGTGCAAAGTTTATAAATAGTAAAAGAAAGAAATTTGGTGAATTGACTTTCACCTAATGGCTCTATAGCCATGTCTTAGACGTTTCCTGTGGATGTGTCTTTTGTGGCCCAGATGCAGCCACCCCTTCAAGGTCTACCTGGGATGAAGAGGACAGTGGCTATGGCTCCTCCAAGCGCTCACAGTGGGAATCGCCCTCCCCAACGCCTTCCTATCGGGATTCTGAGCGGAGTCATCGGCTGCCCAGTCGAGATAGGGACAGGTGACGTTCTGGGTGGAGCAGCCCAGGTTCTCTGGGTGGGCGGCACAGGGTGGGCATGATTGGGGCTGGGAGGGCAGATGGTGACTGGGGAACACATCTCAGCTTAGTGACTATTTAGTGAGGCTGGTTATACTGTTTCCCAGGTCTGTGAGGAGCAGGTACTCAGACGACACACCTCTGCCAACCCCATCCTACAAATACAACGAGTGGGCCGATGACAGAAGACATCTGGGGTCCACCCCACGTCTGTCCAGGGGCCGCGGTAAGGCGGGGTGGAAGTGGGGAGCAGGAAGCAGGGGCGCTCTTCCTGGTGGGGCTGGACACAGCCGGGCTGGGGCTGTGCCGCTTGACAGGGCTGTGTGAGGCCACTGGGGATGAGCTGGGACCGTGCAGACTGACCTGCTCCGTGGTCTCCCACAGGGAGGCGTGAGCATGGCGAAGAAGGAATTTCATTTGACACAGAAGAGGAGCGGCAGCAATGGGAGGATGACCAGAGGGTAAAGCTACATCTTGGAGGGCTGAGGGAGGGGTGGTGGCCGTCTGTCGGTGAGTGGGTGACCGGGGGTGTCTGAGCACAAGGGTCATGGGTGACACTGTAGTGGAACCGGACGCTGGGCCACGTTCAGTCTCGAAGCCATGGAATCTCTTTCCAGGCAAAGGCTCTGTGGTGAAACTCCTCACCAAATGCAGGTCAGGCTTAACTTTTTCGGCTGTGTGCTGGTGCCACCGTGTGGTAAATGGAAGAAGTGCCGTCATGGTGGGCTGCGCTGTAGACTGTGCTTCCCCTCTAGGTGGCTCGTCTTACAGCCGCTCTTGCGCCTCTCACGAGGATTGCTGTGCTGCCCCAGTGACTTCTTACCAAACGCCTCCTCCCCTTCTGGCCACGTCTTGCGCAGAAACTCGATCTGCGCCTTGTTCTTACTGCTTTGTGTCTTGTGCCGCAGCAAGCCGACCGGGATTGGTACATGATGGATGAGGGATATGATGAGTTCCACAACCCCCTGGCCTACTCGTCCGAGGACTACGTGAGGAGGCGGGAGCAGCATCTGCACAAACAGAAGCAGAAGCGCATTTCGGCTCAGCGGAGGCAGATCAATGAGGTGAGGCTGCCCACAGCAGGTGGAGCAGATTCAGCTGGAGAAGCGGCAGGTCACACGCACCTGCCGACGGCACAGCTTGTCTCCCCGCTGCTGAAGTCACAGACTTAGCGGTTCCTCTGGAGGCAGAGGGGTGGGCAGGGAACTTATCAGTAACCTAAGAAAAACCCGACCCAAATCATGACTTCCATCTTCTGCAGTAATTCCTGCGGGGCGCTGTTGGTGGGACTGGGAGGTCAGGCCCTGGCTCTGGTGTGTCCTTGGTGTCTCTGCGCGGACCAGAGACAGTCAGCGTTCGTGTATCCATGTAGCGGCTCTGCCTTAGATACGACGGGTTGCTTCTGGGAAGAGTACTGCAGCTGATTTGGGATCAGCGATTCTTCTGTCTAAGGAGCTGCGGGGTAGAGAGGCCCGTGACATCTCTGCAGCCCCTGTGGCCCTTCTGTCAGGACCCTCTGCGTGGCCTCGCCTGGGACCTTTCAGGATGGCCTTGCAGTTGCAGTCTTAACGTGGCCTCCCGTTGTGTCCTCCAAGGATAACGAACGCTGGGAGACCAACCGCATGCTCACCAGCGGGGTGGTGCATCGGCTGGAGGTGGACGACGACTTTGAAGAGGACAGTGCAGCCAAGGTCCATCTGATGGTGCATAACCTGGTGCCTCCCTTTCTGGACGGGCGCATCGTCTTCACCAAGCAGGTGAGGGTCCTCTGTTGTCAGAGAGAAGAACGCTCAGAGAAGCCTGAAATGGGAAAAGAAAGAAGGGAAAGGAAAGGAGAGGAAAAAAGCCCCATCACGATAGGGGTAGGGTAGCAACCCTTCGTTTACTAGGGCCAGTACGAAGTGGACCTTTGTGTTGAGTTTAATGGTCAGTGCAGAATTTCTCTTTTTCCTCAACCTCCTGCAGCCAGAGCCTGTGATTCCAGTCAAGGACGCCACTTCTGACCTGGCCATTATCGCTAGAAAAGGCAGTCAAACAGTGCGGAAGCACAGGGAGCAAAAGGAGCGCAAAAAGGTTGGTTTCTTGTCTTCTGGGGCCAGAGAGTATCTGCCTATTTTTTTTTTCTTTTTTCTTCTTTTTAAAGATCACGTTCCACCTCACAGCTAGGGTCTCTATTGGCAATCAGAGGAAACTCATAGAGCAAGAAACAGCCCTTGTGGGAGGGTATTGCATTCCTCCTCCAGGGCCTCAGTTAAGATAATCTGGGGCCTGGTGTCTCAGGAGCTTCAGGCATAAGATTGGGAGGCACGGCTCGGTGCCACTGCTGCCTTGTGGGAATTTACTGCCTGCTAGATGAAGCCTGTTGTCAGATGGGATTGATTTTCCGTGGACCACAGTTGTGTCACGGGATGGAGCAGATTGACTTTTTGTGTCTTTTTCAGGCTCAACACAAACACTGGGAACTGGCTGGAACCAAACTGGGAGATATAATGGGTGTCAAAAAAGAGGAAGAGCCGGATAAAGCTCTGACAGAGGACGGTAAAGTGGACTACAGGTAGGAGTCTCGCCAGCAGCGGGTGTCTCTGAAGACGGGGCCTCAAGGGGTCTGATAGGATTCGTCACTCACGAATAGGAAAATGATGTCATTTTGAGTCTCTGGTCCCTTCCTCCTGGTCTTTTCAACTTTTCTGAGATAACATTCCGACTGCCGCCCCTGATACTGCAGGAGCTTCTTCTGTGCCAGGCAGCACCACAGAACTCACAGATACTCAGTCATTAGATTCTCATGACAGTCCCATGGGACAGGTGTAATCTTTCCCATTTTTCATGTGAGGAGGATGATGTCCAGGGAGCTTAAGTAACTTGTTTGAGGTTACCCAGCTGGTAAATGGTGGGGTGAGGATCACACCCAGACAGTCTAGTTTCAGAGCCCACACTCTTAGCCACTCTGCTAGAGTGCCTTTCAGATGCTCAGTGTGGGAAAGTGTGCTTTGCACCCTTAGATTTTAGTTCAATCTAAGGAAGAACTATTTTTTTTTTTTTTTTTTTTTTTTTTGCGGTACGCGGGCCTCTCACTGCTGTGGCCTCTCCCCTTG
>NC_041230.1:41460532-41538302 GCF_002837175.3 Physeter macrocephalus | reverse complement strand
CGAACCCGTGTCCCCTGCATCGGCAGGCGGACTCTCAACCACTGCGCCACCAGGGAAGCCCAGGAAGAACTATTTTTAACAGAGGTTTGAAAATAGAAAGGGTTGTCTTCTCAGGTAGTGACCTCCCCATTCATAGAGGTATTTAAGCAGATGTTGGATAACTGCTTATTGGGCTTTCCTCATTGTGTAGGTGGCTGAACTCATATGTTCCTTCTGAATCTCATTGAACACTCTGAAATCCTACAAAACTGTCATCTGAGTTAATAATTCTCTATAACCCTGTGAGAAGTGAGAAGTTGGTGCTATTGATCAGCCCTTGTTAGTTTCTAGTTAATTTAATCCCATAGGTGTTAATTGTTAGCTGACCGCGAGTGACTGGGATGTTAGAAACAGGAAGCTTGACAGAGCGTGGGTTCAGTCTGATGGAGGAAAAGTCTCTTGGGGAAGGGATGGGTGGAGACTGTAGACTAATGTAGGTAAGGTAGGACTGGTACCTTTTTCGCTCTGCAGCCTGGGGATGTACATGTGTTGGATACTTGAGCGCTTTCAGTGGAAGCTGTAGGTAAACATCAAGTGGGATTGTTCTCACAGTTCTTTAAAAATAAAGCCTTATGGACTGTGCTGTTGCACCAAGAGGTGGGAGGGAGTCTGACCTTGGTCATGACTGTAACCACAACTCCTCCTTTCAGCCTGTTAAGTGTGCTGCTGAAATTGCCCAAGGTTGTTCCACATAAGGTAATGACCTGTGGATTTCAGCTCCTCTTCTGGCTGAACTCTTTCAGGGCAGAGGATTTGCCACTCGCTAATCTGTAGCTCCTCTGAGCCCTCTGCAGTTGTCTGTCCTGGGGGTGTTGAGTAGGTTTTGGATGATGGATTCTCAGACAGCAGTCTGGTCCCTTAGGACAGAGGAGATGAGCAGCACCTGGCAGCTCTAGCGTCTCAAAGATTTACTGCATATTTGAAGCAGTGCTCACTTTTGGGTGTAGGAAGCAGGGCAGTAACCCAGTCAGGAAAGAAGATGTGGGAAACCGTGCAGGGCGCTTAGGCTGCTGTGTGTTCTCAGGACAGAGCAGAAGTTTGCAGACCACATGAAGAAGAAGAGCGAAGCCAGCAGTGAATTCGCAAAGAAGAAGTCTATTCTGGAGCAGAGGCAGTACCTGCCCATCTTTGCTGTGCAGCAGGAACTGCTCACGATTATCAGGTAACTGCATCCGCCCCGGGTCGGGATTCCACTATTGAATCAGGTGTCCCATTTTCTCCTGTGTGTACTCTGTAGCTCTTTTTCTTTTGGGTGTGACATCTGATGGAGAAGGGAAAGGATTTTTCCCCCTCACCTGGGTGCCCTGGGCTATCCTGCTTGAAGTAAGCAAGATGGTATCGTTTTGTTTTAGTTCATTTGTTTAAACCGTACTGTCTTCCAGACTTTTTAAGAGTGCGTTTCGGTATGAGACCGTTTTCCCAGGGAAATCCTCCTCCCTGCGCCGGCACGCTCCTTGGATAGCTACAGGTGGGGGTAGGAGGTGGCCTTCCACTCGGGCTGATTCACCCTTTATCTTCTCTTCCTTGCAGAGATAATAGCATTGTGATCGTGGTTGGGGAGACAGGGAGTGGTAAGACCACTCAGCTGACCCAGTACCTGCACGAAGACGGTTACACGGACTATGGGATGATCGGGTGCACCCAGCCCCGCCGTGTGGCTGCCATGTCGGTGGCCAAGAGAGTCAGTGAAGAGATGGGGGGCAACCTTGGTGAGGAGGTGAGTGGGTGCAAGGGCTGAGCTGTGTAGTTCTTGCCCGGTAGCTTCTGTCATTTGGGCTGATCTGCTGAGGCCTGGACCCAGCTCGGGGTGTGCAGTGGCGACTGGGCGCCCAGAGCTTCTGAGCGGTCTCTCTGGCCTCCAGGTGGGTTATGCCATCCGTTTCGAAGACTGCACTTCAGAAAGCACCTTGATCAAGTACATGACTGATGGAATCCTGCTGCGAGAGTCCCTCCGGGAAGCGGACCTGGATCACTACAGCGCCATCATCATGGATGAGGCCCATGAGCGCTCCCTCAACACCGACGTGCTCTTTGGGCTGCTCCGGGAGGTGAGGGCTGCGGGGCCCGCCTCTGTGCCTGTGGGGCTTGGACCACCGCCCTGCCAGGCGTTAGCGACAAGGCGCTCCAGGCGGGCTGGGGTCTGGCCTGGGGAAGCTGAGGGGGTCTTTGACAGGCTGAGTTGCCCCTGAGGCCCTTGGCTGCGGGGTTCAGACCTGGTGGTGGTTTCCTCTGTTCTTGCTCAGCTGAGTGACTCTCGGTTCTCTTGGCTGCGGCTCCACGGATTCAGTTCAGGATTGTTATGAATCTAATGAGCCACCCGTCAGCTTGGACTTCTGTGTCATTTGGTAGTGATGCTGATGAGACTGGAGGGCAGAAGCCAAGCGTCCCAAAACCGTGGGGAAGCCTCTGACTGACTTCTTCTCTTAGGTGGTGGCTCGGCGCTCAGACCTGAAGCTCATTGTCACATCGGCCACCATGGATGCAGAGAAATTTGCTTCCTTTTTTGGGAATGTCCCCATCTTCCACATCCCTGGTCGTACCTTTCCTGTTGACATCCTCTTCAGCAAGGTACTGAGGCCCTGTTTTGGAACTGACCTGACCTTTGATGAGGAGCTGGTTGGGGGATGTGGAGTGGCATACTGAGTTGGGAGAGGTTTTGTGGGGACCCTGGGAGCCTGCAGCTCTAGGGCTTGAAGGCGAAGGACTGTGCTCTGGGGAGGTTTCACTTGATTGTTTCTTTGGAGTGGACGTGCAGGGCTCAGGGAGGGCCATCAGCCCCGTCTGCGGGTGCGGCAGCCCTGCGAGTTCATCGGGTCTAGCCCCTGACCAGGAACTGGGTCGCCGGTTCCCAGTGGGGGCTTGGCCTGCATTCCCTCTGACGGTGTCCCTCACTGGTTTGCAGACCCCCCAGGAGGATTATGTGGAGGCCGCAGTGAAGCAGTCTCTGCAGGTGCATCTGTCGGGGGCCCCCGGGGACATCCTTATCTTCATGCCCGGCCAAGAGGACATCGAGGTACGTGCCTCGGTCATGACTGGGATGAACAGGTGTGTCCTTCGTGTGAGAATTGGGGGATCTGGTGTCTCACAGCTCCTCTCCGTGCCCTCAGGTGACCTCAGACCAGATTGTGGAGCATCTGGAAGAACTGGAGAACGCGCCCGCCTTGGCTGTGCTGCCCATCTATTCCCAGCTGCCTTCTGACCTCCAGGCCAAAATCTTCCAGAAGGTGAGATGGGTCCCCACCTTGGGATTCCCCCAGACTCCCCCAAAGGAGGGCAAGAGGGCGGGTGTTACTCTTCTGGCATGGGTGCGGTGTACTTTTCTCCTTGTGGGGTTTTTCCTACCTGAAGGCCTACAGCCTTCCCTCCATGAGTGTCCTGTCCGGCTCCAGGCTCCGGATGGCGTTCGGAAGTGTATTGTCGCCACCAACATTGCTGAGACCTCTCTGACTGTCGATGGCATCATGTTTGTTATCGATTCTGGTTATTGTAAATTAAAGGTAAGAGGAGACACAGGCACCGGGGCCCTGGGCCTTCACCCGAAGCTAACTCAGCCAAGGGGGTGGGAAGGCAGGCCCCGGGTCCTTGGCCCTCAAACGGCGATTGCTCGTGGAAGTGGTGGTGGTGGTGGTGGTGTTTATTGAGTGCTGGTTTTGCCATGTGCTTGATTCAGTCCATCCTTGTGATAACTCGAGGTAGATGATTTACATGACTCGATAGAGATCGCGGAGCTGGTGTTGAGGGGAGATTTCTTGAGGTTCCTGGTTCCGAAAGATGCCTGCTTACATCGCTAAGACACTTCATTCTGTAATGTGTAGCAGCCGGGGTTTGTTTCTGTCTCAAGCCCGCCTCCCTTTTTCCCCTCACTCTGTCCTTAGTCAGGTCTTTGCTGTCCCTTCCTAGGTCTTCAACCCGAGGATTGGCATGGATGCTCTGCAGATCTACCCCATCAGCCAGGCCAACGCCAATCAGAGGTCGGGGCGAGCTGGCAGGACGGGCCCAGGTCAGTGTTTCAGGTAGGAGCCCTGTGCTAGCCTGCTTTCTGGGGTGGAGCCCCAGCTGGGGTGGGAAGGCTTGGACTGTGATCCTGCAGAGAGGTGATCCCTGAGGCTGGGAACCAACGGTGGGGCTGCCACTTGTTGGTTCTCTCATCACATGCCGCTGAGTGGAAGAAGCTGCCTTCGCAGGCGGCCCTGAAGTCTGAGCAGCCTTGGGTTTTAGGAAGACCTGTGTTGAAGGCATCTGTGGCGGATGACCAGTGATTACAGTGTGCCTCCTCGCAGAAGATAAACGTGAACAAATTACAGCACCGGTTCTTTTTTTCCTCCTCCAATTACTCTCTCTCTCTTTTTCGTTCCGATTTGTAAAAATAATGTATTCACTATAGAAATTCAGAAAATCTAGAAAAATATAAAGAAAAAAAATCCCAGCCATAATTCTAGTCCCAGGCTCATTGGTTCCAGAAATGAAACAAGTACATAGGAGACTCCAGCAGAATGATGAATTGGCAGGACTGAGTTTTGAGTAGGTGGCGATTTGTGATTGTAAGGGAAAGGGGGAGGTGGGGAGAAGAAATGAGGACTTCTCCTCCTTACCCGTGGCTTTCATCTGCACTGGCTCTTCTGGGTGCACAAGCCCAGTGTTGGTCCCTGTGTAGACAGCCGGGCATATTTGAGGGGCTCGGCCGGGCAGCACGGTGGGAAGTGCGGCTGGACTGCGTCTTCTCCCCCGCAGGCTCTACACCCAGAGCGCCTACAAGAATGAGCTCTTGACCACCACGGTGCCCGAGATCCAGCGGACCAACCTGGCCAACGTGGTGCTGCTGCTCAAGTCCCTGGGGGTGCAGGACCTGCTGCAGTTCCACTTCATGGACCCGCCCCCGGAGGACAACATGCTCAACTCCATGTATCAGCTCTGGATCCTCGGGGCCCTGGACAACACAGGTGCTGTGGCCCCGGGAGCCGGGCAGGGCCCCGTGGGCTCCGGAGCCTGGCTTCTCCCTCTTCCGGCACCGTGTCCACTGACCGTGCGGATTTGCTCCCCTCTCCCAGGCGGTCTGACCTCGACCGGGCGGCTGATGGTGGAGTTCCCGCTGGACCCGGCCCTGTCCAAGATGCTCATCGTGTCCTGTGACATGGGCTGCAGCTCCGAGATCCTGCTCGTCGTCTCCATGCTCTCGGTCCCAGCCATCTTCTACAGGCCCAAGGTGGGAGATGCTGTCCGGCTCCTCTCCTCCCAGCGGTCTCGGGAGCTTATGGGCTCAAGGAAGGTTGAGAGAGGGGAGTAGTTTCTCTCTGTGTTGTTAAGACGGAGTGGAGGGAGGGGCAGGAATCAGTTTCCAAAGAGTGGTTTTGCTGTTTTATGTTAAGCAGGTTGGGGTAGGGGGACGGATGGGCTAGATCCATGGTTCTCAGGGAGTGTTTTGCCGTCTTCTCTAGGATGGCTGTGCCTGAGCCCTCACACTTTAGAATAAATATTTTGTTGTAAACTAATTTATTTTTCCTATATTGTCAGGGCACTACGTTGATGTGTTTTTAGTTGTGGTGAGGGTAGATGATAGTGTGAGATAGCTCTTCTCATCGGACCTGGACTTCCCTTTTTCCTTCCTAGGGCCGAGAGGAGGAGAGCGATCAAATCCGGGAGAAGTTCGCAGTCCCTGAGAGTGACCATCTGACCTACCTGAATGTCTACCTGCAGTGGAAGAACAACAATTACTCTACCATCTGGTGTAACGATCATTTCATCCATGCCAAGGCCATGCGGAAGGTGGGGGCAGTGGCCGAGATAAGCAGCATGTTGGGAGGAGGGCTGGGACGCGGGGAAGGAGGGCTCCATCCTGTCTACCTGTGTCCTGCTCTAGGTCCGGGAGGTGCGGGCTCAGCTCAAGGATATCATGGTGCAGCAGCGGATGAGCCTGGCCTCGTGTGGCACTGACTGGGACGTTGTCAGGAAGTGTATCTGTGCTGCCTATTTCCACCAGGCAGCCAAGCTCAAGGTGAGCCCAGTGGAGCTATGGCCCCTCTGGGCCTGATACTTCTTTCGAGGGCAGAGGTCTCCTGTCTCATTGTACAGTCCTGCAGATCTGGGCTTCCCCCAAAAGCCTGTGTCAAGACAGTATTGGACGGGGTAGCTGCCCAGATGTGCAGTGTTTCGCTCTGTAGCCACCTGTTGCATCTCTTCCCTAGGGAATCGGGGAGTATGTGAATATCCGGACAGGCATGCCCTGCCACCTGCACCCCACCAGCTCCCTCTTTGGAATGGGCTACACCCCAGACTACATTGTGTATCACGAGTTGGTCATGACCACCAAGGTGAGTCTTTTCCAAGGCAGCTTGCATGACTGTAGGCCCACTTGGCTGGGCCAGGCCTTTGTAATAACCCTTTGCCGCCTTCTGGGATGGGTTTTGAGCTTGGGAGGCTTAAGGCCACATGCGTTGCCTGGAGGGAAATTGAGGTTGGTTTTCAGTTGGGGGTTTGGGGAAGTTTATATAGATACACAGTTAACCTCTAGATTCCAGTGGCCTCGGCTGTGCCAGCAGGATTGTTTCCTACTTGCTGCCTGGGACAGGCAAGCCCTTTTGGTGTTGTTAGAAGGGCTCTCTGAGGGGCTGGGCCTTTTCTGTTGGACAGTAGGGGCCTTTTTCTCAAGCATGGAGGAATTTGGATGGGAGAAGTGATTAGAATCCCAGTGTCTGCGGCTTTTCCTGCCTTTTTCAGCCTCACAGGGCTAGGGGTAGGCCCCTTCCCACGTAGCTGCTAATTGTGGAGCTGCTCTGGGAGGGACAGCTCAAAGCACTGGTCCTTCTGTGACCACCGCTTTGTGGCCCTTCTGCCTGCAGGAGTACATGCAGTGTGTGACTGCTGTGGACGGAGAGTGGCTGGCAGAGCTGGGCCCCATGTTCTACAGCGTGAAACAGGCAGGAAAGTCTCGGCAGGTAAGGATCCTGTGCTTTTCTATGGAGGATCTGTTTGTCTCTGGGATCCGCTTTCCCCTCAGCCTGGTATTAAAGACACATCATCATCTGGCTTCCCTTCACTTCTCTGTCAAACATAAAAGTTGTGATCCAGGCAGGTTAGTCTGCCTGATCTCCCCCCACCCACTCCATTTGCTTGGTCTGCTGAGCCTTAAAAAAACAACAACTTATTATTGAAAAGTCCAAATATTCATAAAAGTGCACAAAAACAGTATCATGAGCCACGAGTTCGTCACTTAGCTTCCCTAAGTATCAACATTCTGCCCAGCCTTGTTTCTCTTATTCCCACCCCGCTCCACACATATTGAGTTTTTTCCTGGAATATTTTAAAGCATACCTCAGACATTGTATTTTTTCACCCATAAACACTTGAATATGTGTCTCTAAAAGGACTTTCAAAGATTAAAACATAACCTCCATGCAAATCTTACTCAATAGAATTAATCCTTAATGTTGCTAAAGTCTCCAGTTCTTATTCATATTTCCTTTTTTATTCCAAAGATAATTTTTGATAATTGATTTGCTTGAATTCGGATCCAGGCGTTGAAATTTGTCATTATATATTTTAAGTCTTTTATTCTGGAACAAGCTCTGCCCCCACTCATTTTTTATGGCATTGACTTATTGGAGAAAACAGGTTGGTCATCTTGTAGACTGTTCCACGTTCTGTTTTGAGCTGATTGCTTCCTCAAGGTACTTAACTTTTGCCTCTATCCCATGTACTTTCTGTAAGCTAGTCATTAATCTAAAGCCTTGGTTAGATTCAGATTCAGCTGTTTTGGGTAAGGATGCATAAATGCATGTGGTGCTGTGAACCTCCTTTTAGATCCAGTCAGGAGGCACATAAGGTCTGGTGGTGCCACTTTCGAAGACACTAAGATTGCTCAGTGGTGCCACCTGATCCCTCCGTTATAAATTCTCTACCTGCTTCTCGGTCTCCTGGCAGTCCTAGTGTCCATTGGTGGCTTCCGCCTGGATTTAGGGCTGCAGAATGTTGTGGACTTTAGCTTCTCCCCTTCTCAGCATAGTCCTCCCCACACCGGGCCCGCACACATCTTCCTATGTCCGTCCTCTCCAGCCAGATGTCACGTCTTCTCTATTTCCTGTACTTCCTGGCATGGTTATGAACTTGGTTAGAGCATGTAAGCACTTAGCAAATTGAGTGGAGGGCTGAGGCATGACAGGGTGAGGACTCAATCATCCAATGTCTGTCTTGGATCAGTGAGAAAAGCAGGCCTCAGTGCTGGGGCAGGGAGCTGTGTGTCCCTGCCTTTGGGAGCTGGCAAGGTCTACCCAGCACCTGGCTTGCAGCAGGGAGATGGGTGCAGGCCGGCCCTCCTCACCCACCAATCCCCAGTGACCCCAGTACCTCTCCCTTCTCTAGGAGAACCGCCGACGGGCCAAAGAGGAAGCCTCTGCCATGGAGGAGGAGATGGCACTGGCCGAGGAGCAGCTGCGGGCCCGGCGGCAGGAGCAGGAAAAGCGCAGCCCCCTGGGTAGTGTCAGGTGAGCTGTGCTCTCGGGACTCTTGTCCTGACGGAGCCCACCAGCTGGACTGACCAGGCCCTGAGGCAGGGTCGCAATTTAAGAGAAGATAATTGTGCAGAGGTGAATTGGTGACAAGTTGACTGTGGTCACGTGGAGACGGGAGGGGTTTCAGACATATTTTCAAGGGGTGGTGATACAGCTGCAACTCCTGGTCGTTGTTTATTATGTTGTGATGGGGCCCAAGGTGGGCTGGAGCGGCAGAGTAGGTCTCACAGCTTTACCAGCAGGCTAGGGCTTGGACACCACAGTGGAGAGGCAAGGCGGGGAGAGCCTTGGGCACCTGCGTCTGCCCTGGTGCCTGGAGTTAGACCGCACAGGTGAAGGGCACAGTCCCTGCAAGACTGCCCTCGCCTCAGTCACCACCTGCAAGTTGGGGGGTAGCCAGGGTCACCCTCCTTTCTCACCAACTTGTTACAAATTTGGGGATCCCCATGGACTCCCTCAGGTTTGATAATTTGCTAGAACACCTCGCAGAACTCAGGAAAGTACTATACATACTGGTTTTATTATAGCAAAAGGACACAGAACCAGCCAAAGGGAGAGATGTATATAGTGAGGTCTGAGAGGGTCTTAGATGTGAAGTCTTTCATTGTCCTTGGGGTCATGTTACCCTCCTGGCACGTTACACAGAGTATTGTCTCCAGGGAAGCTCACCCGAGCTTTGGTGCCCAGAGTTTTATTGGGCAGGACCCATGTGTTGACTTAGTCTCCAGCCCCTTTTCCCTCCCCAGAGGCTGGGCTAATAGCACGAGGCTCAAAGCACAGCCCTCTAATCACAGGTTGGTTTTTCTGGCAGGGCAGCCACCCTCCTGAGTCGTCTCATTTGCATAAACTATCAGATGTGGTCCACCGTGAATAACAGAGACACTCCAGTCCCTTGGGAAATTCCAAGGGTCTAGAGATACCTCCAGGAACTGGGGACAGAGCCCAGCCACAGCTGGAGTGGCGGCCTGGTGAGGTGGAGGGAAGACTGCCTTCACAGCTCGCCTAGGGGATAGGAAGGGAACTGTTACAAAATCTCATAACCTGCCTCAGTGGATATCAGAAAGAGGTGCTATCTCATTGTGCTCCCGATCACAAACAGGGAAGGCAAGGGGGGTGGAAGTGTGCTAGGGGAGAAGACCCTGCAGCCCCAAAGCCTGCTCACACACAGAGACAGCAAGACCTCAGGCTCCTCATCCTCCTGTGTGTCTTGGCCGGAGTAAGCAGCAGTGCTATTCCTAACCCCCCTTCTGTGTCTCCAGGTCTACAAAGATCTACACCCCAGGTCGGAAAGAGCAAGGGGAGCCCATGACCCCTCGCCGCACACCAGCCCGCTTTGGGCTCTGAGCTGAGGCTGTCCCTGGAGAGGAAGGGGACCAGGTGTTGAGTCCTGAGCCCCGTGGCTGGAGCGCCCAGGCCTGCAGACAAAACCGTTTCATCTTTGTGCTTTCATTTGTGTACATCGTGGCCCTGGGGGCACCTGTTGAGGCCAGGCTCTGCCATGGAGGAGGTGGGAGTTTCTCGGTGCAGGCGCGGGGCCGCAGAGCAGCTGCCAGGACCACGAGAGGTGGCCGGACCCACCGTGTTCAAATAAACTGTCCCCGGGACACTTGGTGTATAAATGACACGGCTGTGACTATGTTTTTTAAAATTCTTGTGTAAAACAGCACAATAGACCTAGAGGGGATTATAATTTGGTTATAATTCAGGATTTGGAAATAAATTTATTGTTTGTAAAATGTTATTGTATTTCTGACTCTTCTTTTCCCCTGACTGCCATAAATCACACATTAGAGAACAGGCAGAACGCTGACTTTCCTTGGATGGATCCTTCTGGAACCTTAGCGCGCCCTTATTTCTGTTCTCCAGGCAGTGCCTCTTAGAGGAGGGGTTGATGCGGTGGGACTCAGCTGACGGGGAAGGAGACTGGCCTGGGGCACCAGCACCTGGCAGGGCTGGGGCAAGGCTGGCCACGGTGGCTGGGAAGTGGGAGGAAGGTGAGCAGCCGCGCACCCCCTGTCCTTTCCCGTGGGCGGGTTGGCTGCTGCATTGCTCAGAATGGCCGAAGTTTCTACCATTATGTGTTGTGTATTCATGGAAAATAGTGTAAAATGTTGCTTATCGGTTCTCACGTAAAAGATGATCCTTACACTAGAATCACTAGTCTTTTCTGTTGCTAAGCGGCCTCAACAGTCTGCTGAGGCGACGTCTTGGGCACCCCTGGTCCTTATCTAGTGACTCCCTAGGGCTGGGCTTCTGCCAGGTGTGCTGGGTGGGAGGTCCTGTGTTGGGGCTGAGACCCCAACAGGCTTAGGGCTCTGAAGCACCTGGATACTGGGCCAGGGCTCAGCGTGAGCTCCTCGGTGCCTGGCTCACGCCACTGTTAGTTCCACTCTGTTTCTCACTCTGTTCCTGGGATTTGAATTTCTGTCTGTTATAAATCAATATAAGTTAAATTTAAGCCAATTTTATGGATAGGTTTGGAAACCAGCCTTTGCCAGCCAGCAACAGCTTCCACCTCTACTTGCATTCTTTTTACCTCTAACCGCCTTTACTGGGAGTGCAGGTAGAAACTGACTTTCACAGCTCTGGAGTGAAGAGAGGGCTTCCAGCTGCTGGCCTGGGAAGGCTTCTAATCTTGGCCCTGGGTTGAAGGCCTAGGAGAAGGTGTCTACCCGCCCTGCGGAGAGATGTAAGCTGGGTATGTGATCCATTTACAGACTTGGGCTCAGGATGCAACAAAACAGGAAGAAGATTGAGGTTCCAGTTACTGCCTTTACTACTAACAGGCTGTGACCTCGGTCACAAACTCACCTTCAAGTTCCTTAGATAAGAAAAAAGAGGCCAGAGAGGTTTTGAAAATCTAATTTTAAAGTAAGGAACGCCTAGTGAGGAACATGTGGCATACACAGATGCCATAATATAAGTGGGGAGGCTCCCCGCCCCCAGCAGCTGTACCCGAATCTGTTTTGGCTTCTGGATTCCTGCCCAAGAATCTGTTTGCACTTCTGTCTCCAATGCTTTCTTTTAAACTAGGGACCCTTTCCATTCAGATCTACCTTCAAGTTCCTTCCAGCTTTAATATTCTGATTTAATACTCTGCTTTTCACCATCTCTTCCTCAGATGATAACTGATTCTTTTTCTAGAGGTACAAAAGCATTTCTTGGCAACGACCCGGAAGTGGATTCCTGAGCCTGGTTTTCAGATTTGGTGTGAGAGAACAGTAAGGTTGTTGAACTGGACAGGGGTCCCCTGCCTTGCTCTCAGCCATGTGCGTCTACCCTTTAATGCCTACTTGAGAGGAGCAGGATACTTTAGACATCTTAGAAATATCAGCAGTTGAGGGTCTCAGGCTGAGTGAGATAGGGGGCTCATTCTGGGGACCCCAGGGCTAGCTTGCTGGGCCCTGCCTATGGCAGGAAGCTTCCTCCTCATATGGGCTGTGCAGAGGAGGCTCAAAGGCAAGTGGTTCTAGGGAGCTCCCCCTTCCCTTTAGTAAGGCGGCTGCTGGGGTTTGTTCTGGGTTCCTTTAGCTCAGGGAGAGAAGAATTATACTCCAGGTGGGTAGAAGAGGATCTGTCACAAAGGATTCTGCGGCCCCCAAGGTATCAGAATCTGAGCGACACCCTCCGACTGGGTGGCTGTAGCACTTTATTTATAATCCCCTCGGCTATGTCCTAGCTTTATAATCGTTTCTTTTTTCTTTTTTGTTATTTTTTTAGCGTGGCTTTAGTTGCACAGCAAAATTGAGCAGGTGGTACAGAGATTTCTCCTATACCTGCTTCCCCTGCCCCCAAACCTGCACAGCCTCCCCACTATCGGCATCCCCCACTGCAGTGGTTCGACTGTTACAACTGATGAGCCTGCGCTGACACATCATTATCCCCTAAAGTCCATAGTTTACATTAGGGGTCACCCTTGGTGTCTGTACATTTATGGGTTAGGACAAATGCATCCACCATTATAATTTCCTACAGAGACCATGTCTTTTTAACGTCAGCTTTTAAAGAACTCACTTCTTTGGTTATTCCTTAAAGCATTAGAGGCAGGCAACATTCGGGCTCCCTGCCCTTTCTCCTACCTTTCTGCATTTCTCCAAGCCCAGCCCCTCCACTCAGTTGGGTCTCCTACCTGGCTGGGCTTGCAAGGCCACACGGCTGGGTGATGTATTGACATGGTTCTGGCTCTGCTGCCTCTTTGCTCCCCATAGCGTGCTACCTGCTTTCCTCTGGTATAATCACCCCATAGGAAGTGAAAGACAACTTTGGAAAAAGTACAACATTCAAAGTACCCAGATATTGTCCCTTTGGCCAACATATATGAAAACTTTTTGTAAATTAAAGAGACAAAATGCCTTTTTAGTAGACTGTACGGGGGAATTTAATGACACTGAACTTTTGCTTGAATAAATGGGCCACAGGCTAGAACTAGAAACCATTTCATTAGTACCAGACCCTTCAGTCTTTGTTTTCTCTAGAAGACGTATCCTTATTCTAAACCAAATGAAGGAACCACAGTCAAAAGAGCATAAAAAACCAGACAGTGACCATCACAACAGAAACCACCAGACGTGCCCATCACTCCTGCCTCACACTGCATTTCCAGAATTTGCCCTTCCCAAGTCCTAGCAGGGGCATCCTATATAACACGTTGCTGCTATTAGCAGAAAATTTTCTTGGCTTTTGTTTGGCTGGGGAGGGAGGCAAGATATTTAAGAACTGCTATCAACTAGTGGGTTTCTTCCTTCACTTTTCCTTTCCCCTCTTCCAGAAATGCAAGCTCTTTCATTTCTTTCTCTTACTTTACCTTTAGCTATTTCTCTCAATTTTCTATAGACTAGAAATAGAAATTCTAGACATGTACAAATAGAAATTCTAGCCACAATAAAATAGTTTAGCTGTCCTTGGAGTTTGTTATAATGGAATTTTTCTTGTACTGAGCTGGCTGGGGAGAAAAATAAAATTGTTAAAAGAAGGAATATGGCAGCCAGGGAGAAAGCAGATGGCTATCTCTCCCTCCTGCCTTTGGAAAATGCATCATTTATTTCTCTTCTTCTCTTTTGGGTCTCAGGATTACTTTCCTTTTGGAGGTTTTTAGATATTTCTTTTTCTTCTTAAATTCCAGACAGAGATGGAAGGAATAAAAAAGGAACTAATTATCTCTTGTTGGTTTAAAAACTAATCCAGATAATCCAGAAGCTTGCTTTGGGAATGACAGCTCCCCTATATACGTCAAAGAGAACTATATGTTTTAGAATTTAGGGAAAATAGGGATGAACACATTGCTGGGGACCTGAGGGGGCAGAATTGTCTGCAAGACGCCACGAGCTCACTGAGGCCGCTGTGCTCATGTCTTTATTTTAGAGTTTGGGCCTGGAGATGGTAGTATGGTTCCAAGGCTCACTCTGCCGCAGGAAGTAGAGAAAACTCAATAAAACGTTAGCATCTTGCAGAATAGGCTGGGACCTTGACATATTCCGGTTAGAGCTGATCCAAGTCAAGAGAGAGGAATAGGAACTCACTGTCCTCTGAAAAACATGCGTGGAATGATGCTCAGGGCAAGGCGCTGATTCTAGCAATATGAGGAACCTGAGGGAACAGGGAGGAAATGACAATCTTGATTTGAGGAGAAATGAATGAAGTGATTCCTCAAGGACTAGTCTCGTGGCCAGGCAGCTCTGTTGCAGGTGACTTCTTCCCTTGGGGGTACCACGGAGTCTACAGGTGGCAGAAAAGGTAGCCTTGGACCCAGGCTGTACAGGAGACCAGGGCATTCTTGTGAGGTTTCCAAAACACGTTCGAGGAGAAAAATGCCTATTCTGCCTTCTTATCCTCACACCTCCCAAAAGGGACTGGGTCAGGGGAAGGGATAGGTCTGAGATAGGAGGCACTTGGGTATCATCAAAGATTCTTAAATCAGGATGAGCCTTATTTCATTTGCCTCCCCCTTTACAGAGGAGAAAACAATGATCTCTGGTCCAGAATAGCTAAGCAAAAGATTTGTTTTTTTCCCCTATGTGAATTTCCAATCCAGTGATCTCTTAAAAATACGCTTTTTTTTTTTTTTTTGACCCAATGGACTAAGAAAGACAGCACCATAGTAAGTAGCAAAAGCCACATGGTGGACATACCTGAGCAGTGGGGCATCCCAACAGACTTGGTGATGTCCATTCTTTGGCTCACAGCTTGGGTTATCCCCCTCCAGCCCAGAGTGCCATACACCTTCCCCCTTGATGTGGGGTCTGTTTTGCTTGGGCATAGGGCTTTGGTATCTACCCTTGAGGGCCCAGCTTTCAGCTTCTTCTCCTCTATTTCATTCTTTAGTTTCTTGTTTTCCTTTTGCAGATGGGCCATTACATCGTGGAGGTGGCTGGGGAAGGAGAGGGAAGGACAGGTGGGTGTTTGGTCTGCTTCAGTTCCGTGGACGCCCAGTCCCTTCCAGAGCTGGTGCTCTCACGCATGTTCTGTGGAAATGGAGGCGTACGTGCATCCCCGGGAAGAAGCCCAGGCCTGGGCTTGGGGTGGACCCGGAATCAGCACTCCTGACCCACTGTGTCATGTCAGCTCTGGGCTAGTTTTCTTGTTAGATGGGGACCATCGAGTCTGATCTGCCTTCTGGGGTTCATATAAAAATCCAGTTTGACAAATGATAGAAATTTGATTCGAAGAGCCAGAACAACTCTGATCACGTGTCCTCAATTTCTCACAGCCATGCCTAGGAAACACTCACATCCAGTTCTGATGCCAAAGCCCAAGTTCTTTGCCTCCCTTTGCTGAAAGGTTGAGAACACAGGGGATCCCGGCTCTGTTGAGAGCTTGGGCAAGTTACTTGTCCCCGTTTTATGGGAGAAATGGCAGCTCCAATGTAGGTGAGGGGAAAGGTAACTGAGCATACCTCCTGTGGCTCAATAAATGGCAACTGTTAATACTAACAGCCTTATTTCTCCAAACCAGTGTTGAGAGAAGTGGGTGACAGTGGGCTCTGGAACCAGGCTTCCCAAGTTGGGATTCTGACTCTGCCACTTACTGGTCATGAGACCATGGGCAAATTATGTAGCCTGAGTTTCTCCCTTTCTTCATCCTTAAATGGGGATTATACGTGCACTGAACGTGTGAGGTCTTATGAAGATTAAATAAGTTAACACGTGTAAAGCACTTGGAACAGTGCTCCTCATGAGTAAGCAGTAAATATTAGTTGAGCTCTTGTTATTATGATTAAAAGATGGTGTTCCTTCAAATAGGATCAAGACAACTCAAGAATGAGTTCTTCGTGAAACAAACAAACAAAAAAACCAAAGAACTTTCCAGAACTTGGCACAATATAAGAAAAAGCCTGGTGCCCGGCTACCTTCAGATTCTGACAATTTCTCCTTGAGTTAAATCCTTTCAGAAAATGTTTCTGTCCTAGTGAAATATTTTACGATCTTTTCTAGAGGAAATCAAATAGAGAATTCATCCTCAGCTGCTTCTCTGGGTGTACTCTTTGCCCTCTTGCTCTGTATAAATCTGGCTGGCAGTGAAGACACCCCTTGCCTTGTAGCTCTTCATGTTGTTGCCACGCTCCTGTGCCACTGGGCCCGGAGGTGGGGTCCTCGAATGCCCTCATTCCCTGGCTCTCTGCCACTCTCTCTGGTCCACTCCTGTCAGCATCCCTGATGCTTTCAGCATCCTGTACTTTTCATCCAAGCCCTGGCCCCTCAGTTCCTTGACCTCCTTATTCCAGTGATCTTTTCCTCTCCTTCAACCCAGACGCTTTCCTATGGCCCAAGCTCAGGACACAGCTTTCTAACTGGGGCTGCGTGAATGGGTCCCAGGTGTGCTGCGATACCTCAGCTCTTGGAGCAGGGTTTGGCACAGCTGCTGGTTGGTCGCCTTTACCATAAGCAACCCCTTCCAAGACCCTCCCAGTGTGCCAAACAAAGGTGGTCATTTTCTAAGCATTCCCTGACAAAAGGTTGGGAAACACTGCCCTGGAGCTTGTCATTACCTGTTACTATGCCACCTCTGAAATCTCAGTTTCAGACATCCATACTTTTGCCTCTGTTCCCAAACTTCCAACACTCCTCCCGTACCACACTCTGTGCTGATCCAGCTTTGACCATGAGGGTGAACCAAGGCTGCAGGTAGATGGACCCAAATGACCACATGGGACAGAAGGACCCCACCAACCTCGACTGCTCACCTCATAGAGATGTTCCTTCTATGTTCTATGTCCCTTTGTTTGGAGAGCTCTCTGTTATCACAGCTTAGCCACTACCCTAACTAATACAGTCTGCTTTTCAGTTCCTGTTTCCTTCTCAGCATTCTGACTTCTGAGAACTGTGGAAGGTGACAGTGGAGAGGGACATAGAGACTATTAACCCCCTTTTTTATTGTTGGTGAGGGGACTGAGGCCCAAAGAGGTCAAGTGCTACGCCCAAGGTCACATAGATGCAGATTCGGGACTCGGGGTCTTTCTCCACATATCCAGTGAAAAAGCCAGCCCTGGTTCCTGGCTGACTCCTCTCCCTGGGGCCCAAGCTATAGCCAGGGGGGCGTGGGATGACTTACTCCTTTTCACCAGTCAGCTTGGCAATATATTTGACCTGTTCACGGAGCTTGTTTCCTAGTTTCTCATTGGCGATCCTGTAATAAAATTCACAGAAGAAAAGAGTTGCCCAGACCCCTGTGAGCCAAGAGCATGAGCTGGCTGAAAAGGACATTGGGTGTTCTTGGCAAGGCCTCTTCTGCACCCAGACCCCCCGCTCATCCCCCAGTCCCCGGAGCTGCAGCCCTCCTAGCAGCTGGCAATTAAGAGGACTCTCTACAGTCCCATGCAAAATCACTGTGATCGCAGGTGAGTTCAGGGGATCCAGGCAGTGAAGCCCGACACCAGGCTGGGAAGAGGAAATCTGACCCCCAGGAGCATCCCTTCTGTCTGGAAGCTGCTCCATTTCCAAGTGGGCGGGGCTTCCTGAACCTGCCTGAAGGGTTGCGGCCCCTTCATCTTATTCCCAACGTTTGGGTGTGGGCTGAGACAGGATCCGTTTCCCTGGAGGGCTGTGTGTGTGTGTGTGTGTGTGTGTGTGTGTGACACTACTCTCTGGCACACGTGTGATTCCAGCCCTTGGAACGCTGCCTTACTGTTTTATTCCTCACTTACTTCTGCTCTTCTGCCCATTGCTCCACGTTGGACATCATCTGATCATTCTCTCGGTGCAGCCTGCAGGTATCTTTGGGCGCAGACTGCTGGGGCAGGCAACAGGACTTCGGTACAAGAAGTAAATGAGATAGTAAGGGGGTGGGAGCACAGGCCTGTCGCCTCCCTTCTCCCAGATCAGGTCTCCTCTCTTCCTGGGAGAAGAAACATTGACTCTGCTGTCCAACCCTGAGGCCAGAGTTGGAATTGCCATTGCAGGCCTCCACCTCCAGCAGTGCATTATCACAAAGGTGACATCTGTGAGCATACACCACTTATAGTAGAGACAAAGTAGGTTTGTACATTTATAATAATGATTTTCAGGCCAAAGGTAGCAAAGTGACCTATTCTAAAACAGCAATACGTTAAGCCTTTTTAAAAACAGATGAAAAAAAATATCTGGTGGAAAGGGAGGACTTTTTTTCTAATTTGGGCAAAGGCCCTGTGGCCACCCCAAGGATATCCGGGAGCCTCCTGCTACAGATTTCACTGCTCAGAGAGCTGGGCATGCCCAAAGAGCTCTTAGCCGATTCTACTGCAGGGTAGTTGAAAGTGTCAGGAGGGCCTCTGGAGGGTGACTGAGCAGTGCATTATCTAAGTCGGGGCTGCTGGTGTACCTGACATGGAGATGGCACTCTCTCCTCTGGATTGGGACCTTTGCTCTGTTCAATATCTCTATCAACAAAGTCACGGGGAGATGGTTGGGTCGAGACAGCCGTTGTGGGCCTGGAACACCCAGACCCCACTTTGTACTGAATAGAGGGGGTGTCCTTTCATTGCTCCCAGGCACCCACACCCCCACCAAAGGGTGTCTGTCATCCAGGCGGTCGTGGGATGTTCTGGGAGGAGTGGGAGGAAGCGACCAGAGTTGAGCAGTGCCCACCTCCCTCTCGTCCGCGAGGAGGTTCTCTCTGAGGGAGCGCATTTCCTCCTGGAGCGCCCTGAGCTGATCCTCTTTAGCGGCCAGCATCTTGAGGTCGCTCTGGTGCTGCGTCTGCCACTGCAGTACCTGCTTGCTCATGTTCTCCAGCTTTTTGTCGAAGGTCCGCACCTGCTCGGTAGCGCACAGTGAGGAGGGAGACCCCGGCTTGCCACCCTGACCCTGGAGGACCCACGACAAGGCGGGAGGGCGCTTTCTCTGGGAGGTTCATGAGGGAGTGTTTTACTTCCAGCAGCCAGCAGAGGGCGCCCCTGCTCTGATAGTTGCCGCCTGCCTGAAGCTCCCAGAGCCCAGCAAAAGGGAGGGCACCCTGTGAGCCGAAGGGAACGGCTCAGTGCGAAGTACACAGCTGTGGGGCGAGAGGAGACCTTGGGGCCCTGGGCAGGACGGCAGCCGGAGCCCCCGGCCGCTTCTCACCTCTAGCTCACTCTGCTGCTGGAAGCCCTGCAGTTTTTTTAACTCCACATTGAGCTTTTTCATCCTCTCCTCGTAAGCGATGACTTCCTCTTCCAGCTGAATCTTCCTGTCTTGGGCCTGTGTCAAACTTCGGTGAAGACTCTTTGTCTCTGAGGCCGAATGATTGAGCTTTGGTAAAGACAAAGGGTTGGGGGGAGAACGGCTGTCATTGCGCTTGGGCCTCTCTGCTGAGTCCTGAATGGAGAAGGGTTCCACCAGTCTCACAGCCCCTACTCTCTTCTGCCCAGGGTGGCACAGACACCCCTGGTCCTGGTCACCTCGCCTAGAGTCCCAGGGAGGGGTGAGAAGTGACAACGGGCAGGCTTCTGCATCTCCCCTGCCCCTCTCCTGTTTCCTCTCTTTCCAATTCTATGAGCTCATCAGCCAGGCACGATGAGCACACAGGGATGGGGCATGAATTTCCCTGAAACTCCAGGTCTTGGGAAAACCTTGCCCCTGGGTCACCCATGGGCAGAAAGACGTGTTAGATTTGGCCTCTATCCCCCTCTTCCCCAAAGGCTCACTAAGGAGAAGCAGGCCTTCTCTGGACAGACATCCCAGCCGATGCAAGGGTTTGCAGATGGCCTTGGTGACAGCCAGTCATGCAGGAAATCGACTCCTTCACCTTTCATGCTGCTGGGATAACTTGGATTTTAAACAGCCCTGGAGATGAGAGGGTGTAGCCCACCTTATCCAGGGCCTGTGTTAGGTCGTCTTGGCAGGAGGCTGACTTCCGGCATACCTCCTCATAGACTTCTTTACTGACCGTGGTCTGGAGGTATTGCTTCTCTTTCGCCGCAGCCTTGTCCAGCTGAATCTGCAGTCTCACCATGGTCTCCTTCTGAAGGGTTATCTTTAGGGAGGGGGAACATCACTGTCAAGGTTCATGGCCATAGAGGCATTCTCTGTGTCCACAGCAGATGGGCAGGCACTGGGCTCTCTCCTCTCTGCACTAACTACCTGCCCAGTAGCCTGTGATAATGCCCACTTCCCCTCACTGTCGGAAGAGGAAGAGCTGCCTTTCCAGGTTCTTCTGCACCCCTCTCCCCACACTTCCTTTCTAGATAGCATGTCCTCCCAATACAAGGAGTACTGGAAGTACTGGGCCATGATGTGTCAAATACACGAAAAGTCCCTTTCACAGACTCCGCAGCCTTTGATGCGTACCAGCCAAGCACGGGTCCTACATTTGTAACCGGATGGTTTCTGTTAATACTTAACTGTCTCATGGTTAGGGTTAGGGTTAGTATTAGTGTTAACCTGGAATCCAATTCTAGGTTAGGAAATATGATGCAGCGTTTCAGTGGTATGCATTATGCCTCAACTCCTGACATAATCCACTAGACTTGATGCACCACGAAAGCAGGACTGTGTGTGCTTTCTTCATTGCTGTATCCCCACTACCTGTAGCTCAGAGCATGGCATATAATAGGTGCTCACTAAATATACTAAATGATTTATTTGGACTGAATGAAATAGTGCATTGGGCAATACTAGGGATGAATTGGACATATAGTTCTGACAGAGTGTGTTTAACATTGAAATATGGACTACTGATGAAAGGAAATGCAGTTTAGAATGAAAAACTAAGCCTCTTTCTAACGGCTGTTTCCATTGATTCAAAAAGTCTGTTATATGTGGGGCATGCTTTTAAAAAATTGAACATGCTTACACACACATAAACTCCTCCAGCCTCTGGATTCCCATCAAAGGAATTCTGAAATTAGTGCTTCTAGTTGCACATTTACATAACTACCTTTCTTTTGGCAAATGTGATAACAGGCCTATATTAAATACTTAGGCAGTATTCCTTATATTGAAAGCAGTTCCTTGGGGATTTGAGTGATTCAGACCTCAACTCTGGATCACACTAGAGGAGAGATTTATATCTCTGAGTGACAAAACTCCAGAAACATCAGTGCCTCACACCTCTGCTGTTTAATATGGCAGCCACTAGCCACATGAGACTATTTACATTTCAATAAAACTAAAATTAAACTTATAAATTCAGTTCCTTAGTCATACTAAGCCATATTTCGAGCACTCAATAGCCATATGTGGCTAGTGCATAGTATCAGGTAACTCCAATTTAGAACTTTTCCATCATCACAGAGAGTTCTATGGGGTAGTGCTATTCTTATGCTTAGAATGGTCACAGTATTTTAAGATGAACTCTTTATTATGAAGGAATCAGAGCTGCTTGGTCTCTCATTTATAATTCAAGAGACTACCTAATCAAGATGCTGTGTTTTTTTCTTGTCCAGAAATATGGAATGGATTCATTTGGGGCAAGTATTGCCATTCACGATGAAGGGAAAAGAGGTTAGGAGTAAGAGCCAGATGATCCAGGTTCAAATACTGCTCCATCCCATCACTTACCAATCAGTCAGTCTGAGCCTCAGCCTTTCTCTCCTCTGTAAACCAGCAGATGGAAGGCGTGCCAAGGACGTAAGTAGACAGTCAATAAATGATGACTGAATGTGAGCACAGTGTGCCTCACATACATTAGATGCCATTTACTCCTTCTGTCTTTATTCGTGTAATGAAATATAACCATGTCCCCTTTCGTCCCATTTTTGTGCTTTGGGACTATTTTTGGAAGTGTTCCCTAGCAAATTGCCCCAAACAATGGGCTCACTCAACTCTGGTCTAAAATGCAACTCTGGAAGACTTGATGCCAAAGCCCAGATGGTTTGGGGCTCCACCAGATATTAAATAAGACCTTCTACACGTGGAAGAAATATTTCTCGGCCAGCAAGTGGGTGACACTTCAGGAGGGAAGTGGGGGCTCCGGTGCCCCAGAATGCACATGGGCTGGGCAGTTAGTGGCATTTCTGTGATGGAGGAGAGCTAGGTGCCAACTTCAGGTCAAGGGTCATAGGGTTCAAATTTCTCACCCCCTTGGGGTTTCTGTCTACGCACCTTACGAGTCAGCTCCTGGTTGATTTGCTGGGTGCTGTTTTGTTTGCAGAGAGAGGAATCCAGTTGTGCAGAACATTGCTTTAGCTGTGATTTGAGATTATCATTTTCCTCCTCCAACTTTCTCAAATTCTCCTTTGACTGCTCCCCGATTAAGGAAACAAAGCCCAGACGGAGGTGTTATCTCAGACTCCTGCAGCAGCCCCTACTCTGCCCTCACGCACAGCTCCACTTTGCACCCCGCGTATCTCAGGCCTTCTCTCCTCTCCTCACTTGTCTTTCTCACCCTCCCTCCCTTCTCTCCTGAAGTCTGAGCACCCTTAGCCTCTGTATCCCACCAGGCCCAGCTGGGCTCAGGTCTGGCCCTGGATTCTGAATCCCGAGGCTTCCCAGATTCTCCTCACCATCTTTTCTTTCTTTCTTACTTCCTGTCGGAATATCTCGAGCTCTTGCTCCAGGAGCTTCTCCTGCTCTTTACTCTTTTTCAACTGCTCCCGTTTCTCCTCCAGCAACCGGGTTTCCTCCTGAAGCTGTTCTTCTAGACTGCATTTGGAGGAGGCTTGCTTCCTGTTCTGAGAAAACAAACACGGGGCTGAAAGTCAGGCACCATATTTTTGGGGAGAAAAACCCCAGCCCAGACAATTGTGCACAGGGATGGCTGAAATAAACATGAGGACAACTTCTTGGTTATTTAGCGTATTTAATAAAAAAGTTTCCTCTTAGGTTCAGCAACAGTTTTTTCTTTGTTCAATTAGAAATACCAACTTATTTTATTTATAGATCCAGGTCCCACTTACTTACCAAGTCTTTCCACATAAAATACGCTTTGAATAAATTTTTAAAAATCTTAGAAAAGCACAAAAGGAATAATTCAAAGTTAAAAAACTTTAAATCGACTGAGAAGGATAGCTTTTGAGTCCTAGAAAAAGAAATAATACTGTCCTTTGACTGGTTTTAAGCTTAGCCCCTGAAAATGCTTATTATTGGTTGTGGGAACTGGAGCTGACTGGCTGGCTTAGCATTCTAAAACAAATTCTGGACAAGTAGTTTGCAGTGGATTGGTGGTGGCATCTTCCCAAATAAAGAGCAGTGCAATTTTTTTTTTTTTTTTTTTTTGGCCACACCGCTCGGCTCGTGGGATCTTAGCTCCCCGACCAGGGATTGACCCAGACCCTTTGCAGTGAGAGCCCGGAGTCCTAACCACTGGACCGCCAGGGAATTCCCAAGAGCAATGCATTTAATCTGAAACAGAGCAAATGCTTGAGCTGGCTGCCTGCTTGCCCTCCATACCTGGTGTTGAATGTGATTTATACGATCTAGCAGGTCATTCAGTTTTACATCCTGCTCAGTCACTGTCTTCTGAAGCTGCCTCTTTTCCTTCTCTGAAATTTCAAGTTTTCTCGAGAACTCAGATAATTCTGATGTCAGCTCCTCTATCCGTTTCCTAAAGCAAAATGGCAAAAACAGGTGGATGGACTTCAGGGTCCATGTAGGTGGACTGCGGGCTGGCTGCCTGGGGCTTGCTACCCAACTGTGGGCAGCAGCCCACAGGGTCCCAACTGGCTTACAAGGGACAGAGCCTCTGTCTGGAGGGGAACCCGTGGTACCTGCTGGGTGCGAGTTCCTCCTGAGCCATTAGGGAATCTTTCGGCAGCTTCTGAAGTTCTCTCTGGAGCTCCTGGATGGTCTCTGCCTTCTGCTTCTCCAGGCAAATGCAGCTTTGCAGTTTCCTATGGCAATCCTCCAGGTTAACCTTTGCCAGAATGGCCTCTTCTTTATATTGGGCTGCCTGCTGAGCTGCAGAAGACAGGAGATAACCCGGGGCATGTCCATGTGTGAAGGGAGTATGTGTGAAGATCCGACTCTCAGATGAGACCAGTTAAAAAGTCTGTTCCTTGGGGCTTCCCCGGTGGCGCAGTGGTTAAGAATCTGCCTGCTGATGAAGGGGACACAGGTTTGAGCCCTCGTCCGGGAAGATCCCATATGCCGTGGAGCAACTAATCCCGTGTGCCACAACTACTGAGCCCGAGCTCTAGAGCCTGCGAGCCACAACTACTGAGCCTGCATGCCACAACTACTGAGCCCGCGTGCCACAACTACTGAAGCCCGCGCACCTAGAGCCTGTGCTCCACAACAAGAGAAGCCACTGCAATGAGAAGCCTGCGTACCACAACGAAGAGAAGCCCCCCTCGCCGCAACTAGAGAAAGCCTGTGTGAAGCAACGAAGAGCCAATGTAGCCAAAAAAAAAAACAAGTCTGTTCCTTCATTCTGTGACTTACTTCAGTTTCCAATCTGTCCTCATCTCTCTCTATTTCATTATCATTCCTAAGGAGCTCTGATAAATTATCTGTCTTCAACTACCCACCAGCCATGAACTCCTTCTTGACTAAAATTAAACAAATTGGTCGAAATTGCTTGGCATCTCTTCTGAGACTCATCCTGTCATTGAGGACAAATCCTGACCCTCACGGAGTTTAGAGTCTAGTGAGGAAGCTGTAATTGGTTCACCTGACACAGAGAACACAGTAATGTTAAACTCACACTGACTGTGAACTCAGGAAGCAAGACCAAAGCGGGTAAGTACAGTTGGAGATGGACTTATGGAGGAACAGAGGCTGAGCTGGGCCTTAGAAGAAGGAGACGAAAGGGAATTCTCGGGGTGGGGGGCACAGTGAAGGGAATGGGGAGGGCATGTGGGAAGATGATGGGAAGACATCAGCTTAACTGGAAAGGAAAGTGGGAAGGAATGGTGAGAGACAGAATTGAGGAAGTGCATGGACTAGAGGGGGTTTTGGAGGACGTTGAAAGCCCGAGAGAAATGTTTAGACATGATTTAGTGGGTTCCTGAGCAGGGATCTGCCATAACGGAAAGAGTGCTTTAGGAAAATTGGAATGGATTAGAATGGAGAAAGACTTCTGACAATATCCTTTTAGCCCACATCCTTGCCTGCACTGGGTATGAAGGAGTAAGTTGCTTACTGGGGTTTCTCTACACCAAATATCTCCCCACTTCCTGTAGTTTCTTCGATCATTTCTACTTAAATATCACTTTTGTCTCCGTTTTTTTCAGCCTGGGATACTGGAAGAAAGATGGTGTCACTACGGAAATAATTATACACCCGGAAGAAGGGAGGAGGATTTTTTTTTAATAGGGAAGAGAGTAGGTTCAGCTTTGGGAATGTTGGATTAGTGGGGAAGGTGGGTTGGTCAGGTGGAGCTAGTCTCTAAAGACAAGACTGACCAGGTGCCAAGTCAGGGCTGGGGCTCTAGGCATTGGAGTCACCTGCAGAGAAATGCAGCTACAAGGAGCGAGGCACTCATCAAGGAATGAGTGTAGAGGGAGAGGAGAGGGCAGAATCTTAGAGATGGGTGACCACTGTCAGGGCGGGAGGGAAAAGAGGAAACAATGGTGAGATTTATGGACGAACAAGGGACCTGTTGTGTCTCCAAAGCTAATAAACAACCGTTGAGGTGCGGGGGACCAACGGTGTGGACACCCAGAGAGTTAGAGGAGGGCGAGGAAGGAAGACGTGCTTTGGACTTTTTTTTTTTTTTCCAAATTGATACATCACTCACATAACATAAAATTTATCCTTTTAAAGTGTACAGTACAGTGGTTTCTGGTAGACTCACAAAGTTGTGCAACCATCAACATCTAATTCCAGGACATTTTTATCACTCAAAGGCAACCCCATTTCCAAGGCAAGAAGTTACTGGTGACCTCTGAGAAAGCACTTTCGGCAGAGGAGCAAAGGACACAACCCACACTGCAAGCGAATGTGTGTGGAGACGAGAAAAGGAGAGTGTTAAAAACCAGGGAAGGAAGAAATGAATGGTGTGACAAAGGTCCCAGAGAAGGTGGAGAGGAATGTGGTGCAAAGAAGCAAGGTACAGAGCCCTGCGCCCTCCGTGGTGAGGAAAGGAGAGGACCTTCAGCTGAGGCTGCAGAGAAAACGGTGGGCGAGTGAGAGCAGCGGTCCGCCTTCCCAACCCGAGCACCTGCTGTGTGATGGGGGCTTCAGAGAAAAGGTAAGGTTGGGGTGAAGGAAGGAGCTTAGAGGGCGGTCCTAACTGCTGTGAGATGAGATGAGATCATGAGGAGACTGGAGTGAGAAAGTGGTGAGGGAGAGGGACACGGCCATTTGGGGAAAGGAGGGGGCTGCTCTGGCCCCATGGGTTGGAGTGTGTGGGGACAGCGCTTGCCCGGGGGCCTCACCAGCCAGCCTGTGCTTCTGTTTGGCATCTTCGAGACAGTCCTTCAGCTTCTTGATCTCAGCTCCCAGGTGCCCATACTCGGCCTTGCACTTATCCTGTCTCTCCTCCTGGATGGCAATTTCGAGTTCACTTGTCATGCATTGCTGCTTCTCCAACTCCATCTCCTTTTTTACGAGGGTGTTCTTGACCTGCGCCAGGTCCTTCTCTAGCTCATGCAGCCTCTCATCTTTCTCCTGGAGGAGCTGAGGAAAGCAAAGTGTTAATGCTGATAGAGGCCTGAGCAGCGGCAGGGTGAAGTCAGTTAGAGATTGTCTTGAGCCCTCTTCAGCCACCATCTTCTCTCGCCTGGACGTTGCAATAGCCTCCACCTGGGCTCCCTGCCTGCCTGCAGCAGTCAGAGATGGGCTTTTACAAATGCGAGTCAGATCTTGTTATGCCTCTGTTCAAAACCTCTACTGGGTCCATCTCACTTAGAAAAAGGCTGAAGTCCTTACAACGACGTCCCGGGAGGCTCATGATCTGGTACTTGGCTACCTGTCTGACCTCACCTCTGGCCGCCCCACCCTCTCTGCTTCCGAGCTGACTCCCACCTGAGGGCACTTGCCCTTGATGTTGCCTCTGCCTGTAATATTCTTCAAGACTTTGGCCTGGGTGGCCCCCTTACTTCATTCAAATGTCTGCCCAAATGTCACCTTATCAAAGAGGCCTTCCCCGACCACTCTGGGGAAAACAGCCACCAAGCTGTTTTAGGAATTCATTAGTACCTAACATTTTATTGTATATTAGTTTTATTTGTTTGTCTCTAAAGACTGGAATGTAAGCTCCATGAAAATAGGGATGGCACATGTTTTATTATATTCTTCATGCCTAGAAGAGTGCTTCGCGTATAATAGGAGCTCAAAAATATCTGTTGAATGAATATATGAGTGACTTGAAGCTGCTTATCCAGACTCCTTGCTTCTTCTTCAGCATCTCTCCAAATACCTCCATTTTGGCTGGTGAATCACCTCCAGACCTTGAAATAGGAAGTTTGAATGACCAGCCACTCAAATCAATTGGATTATTTCTACTAGCTCTGATAAAAGTTTAGAGTTGAAACAGTACTGACTACAAAAACTTGCGCTGGTTTCAGAGTCTTTCTGCCCTTGGTTCCATTCTTAGGCTTTTCTAGGAGCTTGATTTACGTTGGTAACTACAGATCTTCTAGGGCATAGGCCCCTGATATTTTATTTATTACGTGCCATGAGAAATTCCAAGGAAGAGCTCAGAATTGCCCCTGGGCCTGAAGCACCGCAGTCTCACTGCGCATGTGTGGGTGCTCCCCAAGCAATCACAGCGAGTGCGGGGCCACAGAACCCGCCCCTGCCAAGGCCTGGCCTCACAGGACCCTGCTGGCAGTTCCAACCACGGAGCTCCTCGCCTTACCTTGTCTTTCTTCAAACCAAGCTTCTGGGTCTCAGTGAACTGCACCTGCAGCTCCTGCAGTCGCCGTTGCAGGATGACGACCTCCTTGTCCTTCCTCTCCACGTGGGCAGATGTCTCTTCCCGAAGCCCGTGCAGGTCCAGCTCCAGCTTCATCATGTCTGCAGCGGGACAAGACAGAGTGCTTCTTGCTCAGAGCGGGGCTCCGGCTTCCTTGGCTCCCTACCCTCCGCCGCAGCCCGCTGGCCCGCGGTTTACCCTTCAGGATGTTTTTCTTCTGTTCCGACACGGCTTCTAGCTCCATGCGCAAATCCTTCACGAGGTTCTGGTACTCCTCCACATGCAAGCACTGGCTGTCTTTTTGCTCCTGCAGGTGCTTCAGTATCTGGGCAGATGGAAGAAGAGCAGGGCAGGGTGAGGACATGGGGGAAGAAAGCTTTATAGAATTCTGAGTGTCCAGAACAGGCAAATCCGTAGGGATGGAAAGTACAATAGTGGTTGCCAGGGTTTGGGGGAGGGAGGATGGGGGGGGTGACTGCTCGTGGATATGGGTTTCTTTTTGGAGTGATGAAAATGTTCTGGAATTAGTGGTGCTGTTGCCTAACTTTGTGAATACACTGAAAACCAATGATTGTACACTTTATTTTTATTTTATTTTATTTTTAAAAGCATCTTTATTGGAGTATAATTGCTTTACAGTGGTTCGTTAGTTTCTGCTGTATAACAAAGTGAATCAGCTATATATATACATATGTCCCCATATCCCCTCCCTCTTGCGTCTCCCTCCCTATCCCACCCCTCTAGGTGGTCACAAAGCACCGAGCTGATCTCCCTGTGCTATGCGGCTGCTTCCCACTAGCTATCTGTTTTACATCTGGTAGTGTATATATGTCCATGCCACTCTCTCACTTCGTCCCAGCTTACCCTTGCCCCTCCCCGTGTCCTCAAGTCCATTCTGATTGTACACTTTAAATGGTGAGTTTTCTGGTATGTCAATTATATCTCAATTTAAAAAAGTAAAAAGAGAGCTAAAAAAGAAAGGACATGGCAGACTTCTTCTCCTGCTCACACGGAATGGAATGTGCACAAAAGGAGCCACCTCTTCCTCCCTGCAACACTCAGTGTCATTGATAAGGCACCTACTGTGTGCCAGGCACTGTGTGCAGCACTGTAGGTGCTGCAAACAACACAGACACCAATTCTTACCCCCAGGGAGCTGACCTTCTGGTGGGATGAGACAGACAAAGAGCATAAAGTAGTGACTTACAGAAAACAAAAGTTGATAAGTGCTATGGAAGAAACAACAGCAAAAGGGGAATGGAGATGTATGGGGCGGGCAGGGGCGAGGCTGTGGGTTACAGTTTTAAATAGAATAGATGGGTTGGCCTCACTGAGAAGGTGGCCTCTGAGCAGGCACTTGCTGGAGGTGAGGGCGTGAACCATGTTGAGGTATCTGAGGGATGAGCTCTGCAGATGGGGGAGGGGGCAGTGCTAGCTGATGACAAGGCCCTGGGGGGAGAACACGGAGGAGGCCATGTGGTTAGAGTGGAGTGAGTGATGGGGAGAGGAGGTGAGGAGGTTAGGGGGCAGTCACATCACATAGGGCTCTTAGTCCCTCAGCAAGAACTTTGGCTTCTACCCTGAAGGAGAGGGGAAGGGGCTGTAACCAGAGAAGGCAGGAAGGAACATGTACATGTGGCCAAGGAGGAACAATTAGTTGTCTGGGCATCAGGCGATGCTGGGGAGATAGTTATGTGATTTCACAGTTGACAATGAAGGAGGGTTGCAGCATGAAGACAGAGGGGGACAGCTGGAGAAATGCAGGGCAATCACCGTCTGACCTGGGTGTGACGCAACTCAAAGGCCCAGTGTGTGCCAGACCAGCTGAGGGAGGAGAGGACGGCTGGCAGTAACTGTGATGCGGGTGGTTCTGGTCCGAATAGAATGGTCACATAATGTGAAGGCTTTGGGTAGGATATACAAAATGGTGGGTAAGAGTGGATTCTGTTTCTTGAGGAAGTCTGTATCATTTTAAAAAATGGAGTGTTAAAGAAGAATTTGTGTTTAGTAGATACAGTTTCAGTTTTGTAAGATGAAAAAGTTCTAGAGATTTGTTGCACATCAATGAGAATATACCTAACACAACTAACTGTACACTTAAAAATGGTTAAGATGGTCAATTTAATGTTATGTGTTTTTTACCACTATAAAAAATTAAAAAGTGAGGGAGAAATAAAGACATTTCTCAGACAAAAAGAAAACAAACATGGAGTGTATGAGATCTTGCTGTAGGTCAGGATGTGAATAACATGAGACTGACTTTTAAAATAAACATTGACAGATGTACAAGGAAGAGCTCCAAAGTTCATCCAAACCTTGTGGGATCAGAAAGTCCCGGAACAAGAAGCATCTCCACCCCCCAACTAGAGGATCCCTTGGAGAGCTGATGTGTTGACTCTCTCTGCCACTCCGCCTTGCCACTATTTCAGCATCAGCATGGCCTCATGTGGCTGGCTTTGCCTTGTACCTCGAGTTCAGGCATGACTGACTTCGGACCTCCTAGAAGGGACCCTAACCTAGTTTTCACTGTCATATTTGTTGGTCAAATCGTGCGATTTGTTTACATGGTTTAAATGCTTATTCATTATTAGAATCAACTTTTGAGATAGCTTTGAAGTTTGAAAACATAAGAGTTTTTTTTTTAAAGGGAGTGGATTTGAATTAATAATCTTCCCTAAGTTTGTTGCTTTTCAACTCCAGCCAGAAACTAGAAGGCTGGATGGTTCTTTTGAAGCTAGCAAGCCGAAAGGAGCCTCTGTCTTGTTTAGATGTACGCCTGGATGTGAGTTAAGAGACAGGTGCAATTCCAAAATTCAATTCCAAGATCTAATCATGCCAGACACACTCCTTGGGGGCTTGGCATACATTATATACACTATCCTTGTGGCAGGGCTAACCAAAGTGACACAAATATAAAATAAAATATAAAATGTAGTATAAAAATTTTAAAAAGTAGGAGAACCCACAATCAAACCCAACTCGGCCCAATCCTACCAGGCACACATAAGCAAAAGTTCTCCCACCTTTTTGATGTCTTCACAATCTTCTGAGGAGCTAGGGGGATGTCGGTGGGTGGCTGTATAGGAAGCAAAGTCTGCTTGTAATTTTATCAAAGCCTCTTCACGCTCCAGAACCTGCAACCCAGCACAAGTCAGTTATGCTGGATGATCAACGCAACTGGCTTATTACTAGTGCTATTTTTGCAGGGTGTTCCTTTTTCAGCCCAAGTTTGTTGCAGCATTATATAATTCATATTATATAAACTAAGGAGAAGGAATTATTTTCTCAATCTTATATCAAGGTTCACTAAGGCATAGACAGTGATTTGTCTCAAGTCCGTCAATGGCCACATTTTGGACTCCCTCTTGATACTCTGTGCAGTCCAGTTTATGAGGCAGAAGAAGATTCTCTGGAGGCTGTGATGGAAAGATGTACTGAATCTCTCAGAAGATAGGATTCAAAGTTCAAGAAATAAAGAAGGAAGTTTCTTTTGGAGTGGGTGAATGTGTACATGTTTTTTAAAATTAAAAAAAAAATGAAAGTTTTGTTCTTGTTTGTCGAAAATAATTCAAATAGAACCCAAGCATTGAAAATAAGAAGTGAGACTCTCCTATCCACTTATTCTCCCCTGTCTCACTTCTACTAATGGGGAGGGGGCACTATTGGCAATTTACAGTATATACTTCTATATTACGATCAAAGACTTTAAAAAACAAAAGTGGGATTGAACTATACATAAGATTCTGCAACTTTTTCTCAACAGTGTATCGCAAATATCTTCCATGCAGCCCTTACAGATCTGCTTAATCTTTTTCCTTGGCTGTGTATTATTCCATAATATGGATAGCTCTTTAATCATTTCTCTTAATCTCTTTAACTATTTCCCTACTGATGGACACCCTGGTTGTTGTGTGAGATTTTAAGTCTCTTTAGAATCTCAAACTTAGTGTGGGTTGGGGGATGCATGCCATGGAGAATATGAACAAGAGGCAGGGACATGAATATGTAAGACATTTGAGGAGTACTGGCAAAGAGATTACTTTAGGTGACTCTTCTCCCCTCCTCTCTTTCCTCATGGCTTTATTTTGGGTCTCTTGGGAAAATGTTCTAGAAGGAGACACTTACCAAAGCGTAACTGCAGGCTAGCTTATTTCGAAGTTCCTTTATTAGATCATCCTGTTCAGAGACCTTCTGCCAGACTTCAGATAGTCGTTTCAGGGTCTCCTGATGCTCTTGAATCATGCAGGGAGAAGTGTATATATGCACCTTTGAATGATCACCCTTGTTCTTGGGCTCCTGGGATATTTAAAAATAACAGGTTGATTTTGTTCATAATTTTCGAGTCAGTTTCAGAATGCCATGAGCATGGAAAATCTCTAGACCTATATTCTAAAAGTTTATATTCATATATGTGAATCAGAGCTTCCTTAACAAAAGAAAAAAATTAAGTGCACCCATGGTAAAAAGTTCAAAGAGTTCACAAGAGAATACACTGAAAAGTCAGTCTTGACCCTCCATGACACAGGTCCCCTTTTCCATGATGGTCTGTGTTACCAGTATTTTGTATATCCTTCTGGGGATAATTTATGCATATTTATATATGCGTATATGTGTACGTATATAACCCCCTACTCCTCCCCTACCAAATGAAAGTCTTCTGCATACTATTCTAAACATTGTGTTTTCACTTGGCAATTTATTTAGGATATTTTCCATATTGCTATTTGTGGATCTATCTTACTCTTCTTTTAAAATTAATTTCAAACTGCACGAGTAATACACACACACACACATATATATAATCTTTCTAAAACATTGTAATATTACAGGCAAGTCTAAATTTCTCTTTGATCACCACCTCTAATCCCATACTTGCTGCATTCTCCAGAGATGACAATTTGTGCATATCCTTCTAGAACTTTATCTATACATTTACATACATATAAATGAATATTGTACAATACATATATTATTTTGTCTTTTTGAAACATTTTTTTTCTCAACAAGATGCCTTAGAAATTTATCCATGATAGTACCTGTGCTTTTATCTTGCTCTTTTAAATTGCTTTTAAATATGTTTATCCAGTCTTCTATTGATGGGAATATATGTTGCTTCCAAGTTTTTTCTAAAACGAAGCTGAAATGAATATTTTTGCACATAAATCTTTGAGTACCTATTCTAGTTTATGTGTAGATTAAATTTGTAGAAGTAATAATCTATTTAAATTGGATCTATTTAAAACTTTGATATTGCACGATTGTCCTTCAAAGAAAACATACCAATTGACACTCTCGTCAACATGAATATGGCTGTTTTCCTAGAAGTGCGTTTTTTAAAAAAATGTCTTTCTCTAGATCATCTGAAATCATGCATGAAGGTTACTACCTGTTCACTGGTCTGCACTAATAATGGGGTGAACTGATGCAGACAGGCAAAAAAGAGCAAAAAGTCCTAGTTTGGATGGTAGATACTTTATCCATTAAACTGTCTCCCTAACTGGGCTTTTTCAGGCAAAGTTAGAAATAGTTCATGTTCACTGAGCATGAAAGCTGCCCATGAGTGTATAAATAATTCAGTGTCTATGTGGAAAAAGGAATGGAAAACAATAAAAAAGTTAAGAAACAGTAAGATGATACTCTCATTATGTATATATAAAATATATATATATGTGTGTGTGCATTATATATATATATGTATATTCCAGGTGGACTAAAGCTAAAAACATAAAAATACAAAGTTATAAAAGTGCTAGGGCTTCCCTGGTGGCACAGTGGTTAAGAATCCTCCTACCAACGCAGGGGACACGGGTTCGAGCCCTGGTCCAGGAAGATCCCACATGCTGTGGAGCAACTAAGCCCACATGCCACAACTACTGAGCCTGCACTCTAGAGCCCACGTGCCACAACTACTGAGCCCACGTGCCACAACTACTTAGGCCTGTGCACCTAGAGCCTGTGCTCCGCAACAAGGGAAGCCACCGCAGTGAGAAGCCCACGCACTGCAACGTGTGGTGAGCCCTGCTCACCACAACTAGAGAAAAGCCCACGCGCAGCAATGAAGACCCAACGCAGCTAAAAATAAATAAATTTTTAAAAAATGCTAAAAGACAATATAAGATAAACTTTTGCAATTTTGGGGGTAGTGAAGGCCTTCCTAAACAAGACACAAAACCTAGAATCTATAAAGAAGATCTAAGAGATTTAACTTCATAAAAATTAAAAAGTTTTGTATGTTGAAAAATACCATTAATAAGAGAAAATGAAAAGTTGCAAACTGGGAGAAAATATTTGTAACATATAATGAAGCATTATTACCTGTAATATATTAAGAACCTCCTATAAGTCAACACAAAAAAGACTAACAACCCAATAAAAAATTGGCTAAGGATTTAAAAGCAATTCGTAAAACAGAAATCCACAGGACCGATACACTTATGAACAGGCTCACTACTTCATTCACAAGGTGGGCGCTGTGATGGGCCTCCCAGATCTCCTTCACCAGTGAAGGACTTACTCCTCCAGCTGCTGGGGGTGATGCCCTAAGATAGCCTCAGCTGTCAGCCCTTTTGGGGATTGCCTGGGCTGAAGAAAACTTTTGCCCAAGGTCATGTCTCTTCCTAGGAAGACAGCTCACATCCAGTCACTGATCAACATGGAGCTATAAAGGCCAGCTCCCTTCTCCTCAATTTAGAATCGCTCTAAAGGTCCTTCCAGCCCCAGAGCTCCCCATGAGGTTGGCTGAGGCCTTTGCTGGGACCATCAGAGCCCAGCTTCTCCATCTGCCCAACCCTGCTTCGTTCCCCTTCACAGGTGTTAATGCCAAGAGCTTTCTCTAAAAACGTCCTGCATACCAATCTGTCTCAGAGTCTGCTTTCTGGGGAACCCAACCCACAGCTATTAGAACTAAAGGAAATAAAAATTGAGAAAATGAGAAAATCTATTTTTTTCCCCATCCATCAGTTTAGCACAACTTAAAAAGACTGAAAACATACCCTGTGAGTGTAGGGAAATTATTGTTGGTAAAAGTGTAAACTGGTAGAACCTTTTTGGTGTTCAATTTAGAAGTATCTTTAAACATTAAAAATAAGCATTTCCTTTGACCCAGCAAAATCCCACTTCAGGAATTAACACCGTAGAGATAAGGATGTTCATTTACAGCTTGTTTGTAGTAGACAAACAGGTCAGTATATGGTACAGGGTACAGTCATACTACAGAATACAAGGTAGTAACTAGAAGAAATCATCAAGATGTACATTTAAAAAGCAAAGTGTAGAACCATATTTATAAAATGACTCATTTATGTAAAAAGAAAACACTAAATTTTTACATAGCAATAGGATGGGGAAGATTGCCAGAACATTTTGAGTGATTGCCTAGGAGGTAAGAGTGGGGTGGAGAAGGCTGAAGGTGGACTTTTACATTTAATCTCCATAATTCTGTCTAGAGAGCCTATATTGTTGTATTACTTGTGTAATTTTAAAAAGCAATTGAAAGAAAAAAGAAACAAGTTCAGTCACTTCTTTGCTATGTTTTGTGGCTTTCTCCTTCTATTTGATCCTGAAGCTATGGTTTCCATGAGTCCTGTGACCTGGAATAGCCCCCTGCCGGACCCCCATGGCAACATGGAAGATTTGAGAGCTCATTTGGTAATTCACTTTCTGCCTTATTTGAAGTGGTGGCTCCTTAAATTAATTAAGGAGCCTTAAAATTCCTAAGGAGCAATCTTACAGGAGATGTGAAGGCTGGAAGTTCAAAGCTGAGGGCTACAAAATTCAAGGGAAGGAATGACAACTGGTTGAAGGTTTGGGTTTCTGGCAGAGAGGCTGGGACTGTTACAGGGACCACCTGGGAGCTCCTGGTCTGAGTGGTCTGGTTTAAGTCCTACCTGACCGACGATCCTGCTGAGCTCCCCCTCCAACATCTTCACTTGGCACTCCAGTAACTCGATGTTGCTCAGGGAAGTCTGGTATTTATCCCTGTAGAGGTTTAAGCTCCTTTCTAGGGAGATGATTTTGTCCCTGGCCAAGGCGAGTTGCTCCTGGGCCAAATGGAGCTTCTCCCCTGTGTTCTCATTATGATTTCCCATTTCCTCCTCATAGAGAATCACCTGTTGGTGTAGGAAAAAACAACAACACTGAACCCATGGAAGCATCTAATGAGGAAAGGATATTGCTATAAGACCACATGCAGAGGAGTCTCATATCTTAACTAGAAACCCAGATGCAAAGAATAGGCCCAGCTCAGATCTAAAAACTACAATACATAAAATCAGAATGTTAATGATTAGAAATTTTTTTTTTAAAGTTTGTCCTGTTTAGATGGTAAACTTCTTAAAGGCAGGGACCATATCTTTTTCCCATTCTGTCTGGTATGTAGTTAATTCAATAAAGACTTGTTAGCGGATTAATAAGAATGAATGTATAGCTCCATTTTTTAAGGGCTTAAAATGCCAGTATTCTTTCTTTCCTATGTATTCTCTAGAGGTCTAATTTAGAACATGTGGAGCCCCTCGTGCACACAGGCCCATGTCAGCAAAGTTCCCTAGACAGAGTGGGGGAACATGACCTGAAGTTCCTCTGGGATTTGCAGCATCTTTATAGGTTCTTTTTCTTCCTAATCAATTAATTAGTCAACCAACTGACAGATATTTATTGAATGCTCATGAGCACTGTTTTGGGTGCTTAGGGGTACGTATACCTATATAACATAGGCTCCTCCCTCAGAGAATTTACAAACTCTTACAAATCGGGGAGAGATACGATTTAAAATTAGCAAGCAACTGTTGAGTGAGCTAAATTATGTAGCTTGAATTATATGTGTTGAAAGAGTTAAGAGCAGGAGGGTCATCAGGAAGGCTTCATTTGGGTTCAAATAGTTCAGTAGAATTCAGACAGAACACATTTTATTGGTCTAAGCTAATATATTTGCTGCCTGTCATTTGAGATTCGTCTTGGGAAAAGATCATTTAGTTTGAGGCGTTTATTTGGTAAGGAAAAGAGGATAGGAATATTTTATATTCAAACATTTATAACGGAAGCTCATATCCCCTTGACATTCACCATCACTTTGCATGCTAACCCCATTCCAACCACAAGCATCTTCAACTCTTTGCCTGAGCGTTGCTCTGGCCCCAGGAGTCCACTCAAGCAGAGGAGCAAGACAAGGCAAGTGACAAGTACTGGGGAGTTTAATACCCTCAGGTGCAACCCTCAACCAATGACTCGGGTGGTTGGCTGGGATCAATCTGAGGTGTGTTCTACATTATCTCCCAGAGTTCTTCAGAGGGATTGAACCCCAGTTTCCCATAGCAGTGATCTTCTTAATAGTGATTTTCTTTATGGGCTTCCAGCCTTTGTTTGACTCACTTCCCTATTCTCCCACCATGCTTCCTCGGATCACCTCCTGAATTAACTCGTACTTATATTCATCTCCTTGTCTTAAGATCTGTTGTTGGGAAACCCAACATTAGACAGAAGTTTGATACTTCTGTGAACAAAATATTGGGGGAACTTGGCAGAATGCCTAAAGTAATTTTTCCAAAGTTTTCCCCTTTTGGGCTCTGTCTCAGTGACTGCTGCTTGCCGAATCCCACACCTTGACTTTATTTGGGACAATAGTGAGCCGCGCTAAAACACTGCATTTCCTTGTCTTCCTACGAACTAGCTGTAGCCATGTGACTATTTCTTGCCAATGGTATATAAGTGAAAGTGTTGTGTGCGGCTTCTGGAAAGTGTCCTTAAAAGGGAGGAGTGTGCCTTTCTCTCCCCACCCCACCTCCCACCTGATTATTTGGAATGAAGATGTGATGGTTGGAGCTCCAGCAGCTGTCTTAGGTGACCTAGAAAATGGAAACCTTGGGCTGATGATGGTGGTGCTGAAAGACAGAACCCTATGTACCTGATGACACATGTAGTTACCATAACAGTCCTAGGCTACCTCTCTCCGACCTTCTTTTATATGTCATAGAAATAAACTATCTTATTTAAGACACTATTACTATGGAGTTTTCTGTTATATGCAGCCAAATAGAATTCCAACTAATTCAGGGTCACTTTATCTAGGCCGGACTCTTGTTTAAGTTAAGATGAACCAGACGGTTTTAACACAGCCCTGCATTAGCTTTATTAAACCATGGTTTATGCTCACAGGCTTTGTCCCAGATTATATTATGTAGGATAAACTTTCTTTGTTCCTTTCCCTCCCAGTCCTTTTCAGCAAATTCTTATTGGCCGTAATATTTCCTTTAAAAAAATTCCATGTTCTTTAAGGCCTTTCATAAAACCCCTGGAGTTAGTTCTTAAAACAGCACCATTCAAGATAGCCCTTGGAATTTTATCTTTAAAGGTAGAGGAAGAAAATGCCAGAGGAAGCTGCCTGTCCCATTCCCCTTTTTTTTTTTTTAAATAAATGTATTTATTTATTTTTGGCTGCGTTGGGTCTTCGTTGCTGCGCACGGGCTTTCTCTAGTTGCGGCGAGCAGGGGCTGCTCTTCGTTGCGGTGCGAGGGCTTCTCATTGCGGTGGCTTCTCTTGTTGGCGGAGCAGAGGCTCTAGGTGCGTGGGCTTCAGTAGTTGTGGCATGCAGGCTCGGTAGTTATGGCTCGCGGGCTCTAGAGAGCAGGCTCAGTAGTTGTAGCTCGCGGGCTCTAGAGCGCAGGCTCAATAGATGTGGTGCAAGGGCTTAGTTGCTCCACGGCATGTGGGATCTTCCCGGACCAGAGCTCGAACCTGTGTCCCCTGCATTGGCAGGCGGATTCTTAACCACTGCGCCACCAGGGAAGTCCCTGTCCCATTCCTTTGAACCCATGGTTTTACTACTGCCAGTGCTATCACTTCCCAACTGATTTTAGTTCTATGGCTTTGGTCTTTGGAATTTACTTGGGATTCTACAAGGATGATACTCTCTGGTTTAAAAAAAAATACTATCCTCGGCCATGAATAGAAATGAATGTCCAGAATGTACTTAAGCTAAGTCTACGTGATCTAAAACTCCAGTCTGAAAAAAATCACTGATCTGGTACTGTCAGTGATTGACTCAGACTCAGTGTCTGGTTATCTTATCAACTGTGCAAGTGCCAGGAATTTATATATGACCAAAACCTGATTTTTCTAAAAATGATTGATTTAATGGACCTTATACCTCCTTCATAACCCTCAGAGACCCGGAGTCTTTTGCATTTAAATTGCCATGGTAATAGAATGGAGATGATAAACCTACATGCACACCATACACATATATGTGCATGCACACACACAGCTCCCACACATGTACACACATACCACATACCCCATGTGCATTAATACTGGAGCTTTCACCCAATTATGCCATTCTGTTTAGTTCCCTCTGTTCAGCTTCAAAAAACATCAAGAATTAAAGAGGGAAAGTTGATAAAACCTGCTCAAGATGTTGTGAAGCTCTTCTCTAAGTCCAATGCTTGCTTTCTAGTAGCTTTGGCCTGATTTCTGTAGGTACATGGGCATATGGGACATTTCCATAGTTACTTTATCTATACCTCATCTTCTTTCATCTTGCAGTGATGGTGGAGAATAACCAGGTCGGAAGTCTCCTTCTCCAGGATGGACTGATACTGCAGGAGGGAAGAGTAAGAAGTCTGCAGCTCCTCTGTGCGAAACTCCAGTTCTTGCTGAAGGGCCAGCAACTTTTTCTTGAGTTGTTGGAGTTGCCTCACATGACACTGTTTATTGGGCTCAAACTCCATGTGTGACTCCTCAAATGCTGACACTTGCTTCTTATTCTGTAATTGAGATCGAATATACAAAAAGCCTTTAGATTGTCACCAAGCAGGCATTCATTCTTTGATTTTTTTCATTTGTTTAACCATTCACATCCATCTATCCATCCATTTATCTTTTCATCTCCAGAGCACTTATTAAACATTTCACTCTATTCACAATTAAACATCACTTTGCACTTTCACTCTATGGGAAGGATTTAAAAGAAGGAAAAAACCATAGTTCCTTCCTACTATTTAGATCTACCATTCCTATTATGTAGGTCAGAAGAAAAAACATTCACATAAAGAACCTAGAGAGTAGTATAAAGATACACTCGATAATATGCTTATGTTTTGTCTTCACGTATAAAGATAACACAATTGAACTGGAAGGGAATGAATTTCTGGTTATGGTTCTTGGACTAAACTTGATTACTAAAAATGCCCAGATAGGGGTCTTCCCTGGTGGCGCAGTTGTTGGGAGTCCACCTGCCGATGCAGGGGACATGGGTTCGTGACCCGGTCCGGGAGGATCCCGCATGCCGCGGAGCGGCTGGGCCCGTGGGCCATGGCCGCTGGGCCTGTGCGTCCGGAGCCTGTGCTCCGCGACGGGGGGAGGGGGGGCACGGCAGTGAGAGGCCCGCGTACCGCAAAAAAAAAAACACAAAAAAACAAAAAACCCAGATAAAAGGACAAACTCTTGGGGAAATAGCTTTCTGAAATGCTGGGAAACGGGAGGCAGAGGTATTGTTCAGGCACATCTAGGCACTGACTCTGTCTCCTTCCGAAGGCAGATGTGACCTTGCAGATGCTGAGTGTGTGTGTGTGTGTGTGTGTGTGTGTGTGTGTGTGAGATCTCTCCCTGCCAGTCTACAATCAACCTGAAATGCTGATACCCCCCACCTACATTTTCATTCATTCATTCAATAAGCATATGTTGAACACCTACACTGTATTGCAATCCAGTTTTGGAATGTTTCCATCACCTTGAAAATTCCCTCATGCCCATTTGTCACTCCCATTTCTACCCCAGCTCCAGGCAACCAATAACCTCTTTCTGCCCGTATCAGGTATTCTGCTAATAGGACACATCCCTGAGTTGTTTATTCTAGTACAATTGAGATCTTTGCACTGATGCTTCTATATTTTCTTGCCCAATATTCCTGGTTGAAATGGAGCAGGACCCTATGGTCCTCCCCTCTATGTGCTCTGCCTGCCTTTTGTCTGTAGAAAAACTTTAGCCAAAGAATAAGTTTAATCAGAGAAGTGAGAAAATGCAGAAGCAAAGTAAAGCAGTCAAACAAGACCAAATAATAATAGTTTAGTCATTAAACAAAGTCAAGGACCTTTAGTTCCTCCTCAAGGTCTATAGATAATATTCTGAGCCATATCCCTTGAGCTTTCTAGTAGATACTGAAACCCCCAGGTGAAAGAAGTTAATTACATGATGACCAGACTGTAGCCATGACATAAGCTGCCACAATTCTGAGAAATGGGCTCAAAGAAATGGGAACAAACCCACCCTGGAACTGAAGATTAACTGTACTTAAAACGATCAAGATGACACTGATCAGACCTACCGATGACCAATTTCAAGATGACTGTCAAGGCTGACTGTGCTGTTTCCGCATGTAACCCCCTCCCTCCACATATACACCCCTGAAACTCCGCTTTAAAAGCTCTTGCCCACTGATTGTCAGTGGGGGGAGTCAGCCTTTGGATGTGAGTCTGCCCTCCTCCCCAGTTGCCAGCCTATGAAATAAAGCAAACTTTCCTTTTACCAACCTTGCCTCTCGAGTATTGGCTTTAGAGTAGAGAGCAGTCAGATCCCACTTTCAGTAACATGGTGACATGTGGAAGAGAGGTGGATGAAGAGCGTGGCCTGTAGGCACTCCTTAGTTCCCTTCTCTGCTTGTCTTCCTACTTAACACTTTCCTGGCATGTCCTTAATGTGGTCTTTCATATTCTGCCTTGCATTGTAATGATCTCTGTGCATCTTATCTTTTAGTTAGATTATAAATTCCCAAAGGGCAGGGGTTATGTCTACTCCTATAGGGCCTAGATTATAGATTCATACACAGCTAGGTATTGAAGGAAAGAAAGAAACAAAATAGCGAATAAGCAACTCATTGGCTCCCAAGAATTTGAGCTTGTGGCCTTGGCCTCATTAACAGAGTAATTTCAAACTTTTTTAAAATAAACTTTTTTAAAAATTGTTTTATTGAAGTATTCTCTATATATCATAAAATTCAACTATTGTAAGTGTACAATTCAATGATTTGTAGCAAATTTATAGAGTTGGGCAACCATTATTGCAATCCAGTTTTGGAATGTTTCCATCACCTTGAAAATTCCCTCATGCCCATTTGTCACTCCCATTTCTACCCCAGCTCCGGGCAACCACTAATCTGCTTTCTGCCTCTATGGATTTGCCCTTTCCAGACATTTCATATAAGTGGAATTGTATAATATGTCATATTTTGTGTCTGGCTTCTTTCGCTTAGCATAATGTTTTTGAGGTTCATCCAGGCTGTAGCAAGAATCAGGATTCTGTTCTGAATACTGATTTTTACTGCTGAATAGTATGAATATACCATATTTTGTTTACCTGTTCACCAGTTAATAGCTGGATTGCTTCGGTTTCTATTAGGAGTAATGCTGCTATGAACATTAACATGGTAGCTATTGTGTGAATATATTTTCATTTAGTTAATTTGTTTAGCAAATATTAAGGGAATACCAGCTATGTGCCAAGCACTCTATAGGTAATGGGGATACAGAAGTATATAAAACAGAATCTCTGCCTTCAAGAATTTTGCATCTACTGGGGGGAATGTGTGGAGGGAGAGAGAGACAGAGAGAGGGAATGAGAGGGAGAGAGAGAGAGGTAGCAAATTACAGAAGTAAATTTTGTAGTTTATTAAGAGGAAAAAGTGCTGTGGAGGAGAGTAAAGCAGGGGAGGGAGATGAGGAATGCCAGGATGGAGGAAGTTGTAATTTTGAATTAATTTTGTTCTCATGGAAGATCGCTTTGAGAAGGTGACATCTGAGTCCAGACTTGGAGGAGGCAGTGAAGGATCCTGGTGGGAATCTACAACAGGAACACTCCAGTGAGAGGTAACAGCAGGCGCGAAGGCCTGGAGGTGGGAGGTGCCTGGTGGTGTTTGAGGACCCACTTTGTTCTGGCTGGAGCAGAGACAGTAAGGGGGAGAACGGTACCAGATGAGGTGAGAAAGGAAAGGGAGGTGAGGTCCTCTAGGACCATGTAGGCCTTTCTGAAAATTTTAACTTTTTCTTTTAGGGAGGTGAAAGGCCATTGGAGTGTACTGAGCAGAGAAGTGATGTGATCTCCTGTAGATGTCACAAAGGACACACTGGCTGTTAGATTGAAAATGAACCGTAGGGAGCCAGAGATAGAAGCAGGGAGACCAGTGAGGAGGCTACTGCAAGAATCCAGGTGAGAAGTGACAGCGGCATGGACCAAGGGAGGAGTTGGGAGAAATGGCTGGATTTTAGATGTATATTTGAAAGTAGACTCCACAGGATTTGCCTCTGCATTAGATGTGGGATGGTGGGAGATAATGGTCATCCAAGGCAGGATAACTCCATGGTTTTGCTCTGAGTAACTGGAGAGATGGAGTGTTAAAGAGATTAATTCAGTAAGAGCTGGGACCCAAAAGAGAGAAAATCTTCTGTAGTGACAGTGGGTGGAGACAGCACACATAAGATCAGGGAGGCTCAGCCCAGTTCAGAACCAGAAAGACAACAGCTGACTGTGTCAGTTCAATGTGAAAGAGAAGACATAAAATGCACCGCAATGGTCACCAGGCAAAAAAAAAATCCCAGGCAAAGACAAGCTGAACCCTTGGCCTGAGAGAATTCTTTCCTAGGCCAAACAAAGCTGAATTTTGTATTTACTCTGTGTAGCTACAATTGCCAACATTTATAATAAATGTTTTTAGTTAAGTGCTTTCATTCTTTTCAAGATAAGAATTGTGCTATTCTTACAACTCATCTGTGAATGAGGTTCAGAGAGAAGGGACTTGGGAGTGGTGTGTGTGTGTGTGTGTGTGTGTGTGTGCTCAGGTGTGCATGCACACAAACATGTATGGGGGAGGTTCTCAAGAGTCCAAGTCCTCTGTCTATACAGGTAAACTGTGGGGTGGGGAGCTAATTGGAAAAAGACATGGTCACGAATAAATACTTAATGTGGGTAGAACTAAAGCAAAGGAGTGAACATCTGGGGTATGGTTACTGCAGAAGGGCTTATTTTAGTAAAGCTAATACCCAATAAAATCCTTAGCAAATTTTGCTCCAATCCTGTTTCTCTTGGCTTTGTTGAAAGTGACTTGATCTCTGAAAATTAAGAAACAGGATTCCTGGTCCTTCTAGTGCTTGTGTGCAAGTATTGATTTGGACCTGCCTCTCCACTGCTGGATGTGTAGGACCCAGTTGAAAACTGACTAGTCTCCTCATTATATTCTTTCTCTGCTTCCCCTTATTTCCATGACCCCACTGTCTCTTCATTACCCAAAAGAATAAGAGAAATGCTCTTCTTTTAAAGAAGCCATACTCTTTCCTTAGGGCTTCCCCTCCAAGTACATTATCTATACTTTGGTGTGTTCATAATTGTTCTTTGACTTTAAAGCCTCCTGTGGGTAAAGAATGTCTTTTCCTAGTATAAAGCTTAGTAACCTGGCAGTGATACTGGTGAACTGTTAATCATCTCTTCCTCAGAGGACATGTTAAAACTTCTGGGTTTAATTTTGGTTTCAGGTAATATAAGAGACCAACCAGATGATGAGAGTTCACTAAAATCTTTCAGTACAGGGCAAAGGTAGCACCTGATCTAATTTGCCTGGTTATAAAGATCCAAGAACTGCTCATACCTGCAGAGAAACTGGAGTTTTCTTGGATGAGAATTAAACATTTGAACACTGTAGATACCTATGGGCTTAGGAATCAAATTTCAAAGACTTGGAGAAATGCCTAGACTTATCTGGGACCTATTAAATTTCTACTTATTTATCCTTAAGTATTCAAAAGATTATTTTTCTTAATTCTACATGAATAGAAAATGACATACTATGGATTAAGCCTGAATTTCACTTACATTTGTACCAAAAAGCAGTGTCACAAAGGCATCAATGCATTTTCTACTGCTTCTTTGTCTTCTTTTTAAAAAAAGTTTTCTTTACAGTGAAGACATAGATATTTTACTAGATTCTGCTTTGACCTTTAAACTGAGATCTGGAGAAAAGGAGCAAGTCGGAAATAGTCTCATGGAAGTAAGATTAGTTCCTAAAATGACCATCCAGGGTTGGACATGATTCCGGAGGCCATCTGGTCTACCAGTGTTTCTCATATAGATTTCTGTCCAGGCCTCAGCTGTCTTAAAAGATAGAGGACTTGGCCACCTGTAGGAACCTGTTGCCATATTTAGACTACTTTTCAGCCCTACTTATGGTCAAAGAGATTATAGCTACTGCTCCCTCCTTGCCTATGTGGACACTTGATCACAGAGGAAATTAATTGGCCTGGCATGATTCGCCTTTTGAAAAGTCATGCTGGTTTCCACCCAATACTTTGTGCTTTTCAAGTTGATGCTAATTGATTGATGTTAAGTTCTATATTTTCCCTGATATTGAAGTTAAGCTGACAGGTCTATAATTACCGGGATTGTCCTTTTTCCCTTTTTAAAAAGATGAGCACAGCATTTACCCTTTTTCAGTCTACAGGGACTTTCTTTATCCCCTTGAGTTCTCAAAAATAATCGCTAGCAGCTATGTAATAACACCTGCCAATTCCTTAAGTACTCTTTCTTTCTTTCTTTCTTTCGGCTGCGTTGGGTCTTTTTTTTTTTAACATCTTTATTGGAGTATAATTGCTTTACAATGGTGTGTTAGTTTCTGCTTTATAACAAAGTGAATCAGTTATACATATACATATGTTCCCGCATCTCTTCCCTCTTGCGTCTCCCTCCCTCCCATCCTCCCTATCCCACCCCTCTAGGTGGTCACAAACCACCTAGCTGATCTCCCTGTGCTATGCGGCTGCTTCTCTTCGAAGTATGTCATCAGGCCCTGCTGCTTTACCTAAAGCCGGCTTTTCAAAATACTTTTAAACCATTTTATTCTCTCTCCTAGTTTGTGCTGACTCTCTTCTGCTCAGGTTAGCATTGCTCTGAAAACTGAATCCCTGATAATTTTTATTTTCTTCATTTAAGAGGAAAAGCCCCATCTTCTCCCACTCATTGTCAGAACTTCTTTCCCTATTTTTGAGGTAGGAAGTGAGATATTTCCCATGTAAGCCTGGTTTAGCCTTATATCACTAGATAGGTTCACCTATTACTTTTTATATCTTCTACAAATTGCATTTCTTATACTTTCCTATATTGGTAGAGTGTACAACTGTGTGTTTCAGTGACATCCATTTCTTTTGGACACATCTTCATGGTTTAGACATTTTTCTTATCAGTGATCTCTATTTACCAGATTCACTTTAAAAAAAACCCTCTTTACTTTGGAATAATTTTAGATTTACAGAAGAATTCCAAAAGTAGTACAGAGTGTTTCCATATACTCTTCACTCACCTTCCCCTAATGTTAACATTTTACATAACCATGGTACATTTGTCCAACTAGGAAGTTAACATTGGTAAATTGCTATTACCTATACTACATACTTTATATGGATTTTATCAGTTCTTCTACTATTTTTTTTTTCTGTCCCAGGAGCCAATGCTAGATCCCACATTGCATTTACCAATTTCTCTTAAATTTTTTTTATTCCCAATGATTCAAAATGATATCTTTATGTGGTAATTTCCATCGAGTGTATTAATCTTTATATATTCAATGAATTACTTTTATCTGCAGAAATCAAATTTCTTACAGTTTTATGCTAAAAATAATTCCTCAGTCCACTGCAAAGATGAGTTTGGCAATCCAAACTCTACTGAATATCAGGGTATTCTCTCCAGGCCACCACCAGGGCCAAAGGAGCCTGGGAAACTGCTCTTTTTCTGGTTTGATCATCATTTTACTATGACATCTCTGTTGTCCTTTTCTCCTTTCACTTTAATTGAGGCACTTTTGATACCTGAGCAGGGTTGGGACTAGAGTGAGGCAAGTGATATGCAAATTTAAAGGAGGCATTCAGTCTCAGGGCTGAGCAAGTACAGGGTTGGCACTTTCTGCACCCTAGGCACCTCACTTGGTTTTCCCTAGGCACAGCTCTCTCTGTTTGTGGGATTTGGAGCACAACGTATTCTTGATTTACAAGGTCACCTACCCTCTGCCTGCCACTCCTTTAGATACACATAACATCTGATATAATATTTTGATTTTTTCACACAACTGTGTCCTGAACTATGACCTCCTGCTTATTTCTCCAGCTCCTTGTCAGATATTACTCAAAATTTCAGAAAGTCTTGGGTTCCCCCTTTGTTCCCATATTATATTTCCTTGTGGAAGGCAGATCTTGTATGGATTTTCTGAGTAGATGAGTGTTAAGTCTACATCTAATTGTGTATTTGTATTCGTAGTCTGCAATTAATATTCTGCACTAAGTGCTGGGAAAAAAGAGCATGTTTTAAAGCTTGCTTCAAGCTGTTCGACCTTCTTCTGGGCAATTAGAATAAAAATGTGACAATACCTTTCTCTCTCCAAGTTGCCAGGTACATTTATTTGCCACATGGCTTTCCCTGACTGGGGGAATAAATAAACTTGCAACAGCAATGGTGAAAATATCCTAAAATGTTGAAAGAAAATAAATTATGGTAATATTCTTCCTGGGATCCATTTAGGAAAACCAATGGATTTTTCTATATTTGTGACTTCCTACAGAAGGGACAGTAGTGCTCAGTAAGACAAGGTAGAATTACTTTGTTGTTAGCATTTTTAGGGCATTGCAGAGGAGCAATTTGTGGTTCTTATAGGGAGGTGGTAAGTCCTGGGAGAACTCTAACAGACACAATTAAGAGAGACCAGGTCCTTGACTCCAATGTTGAAGATGATGGTGATTGTTTACACAGCACCTAAGAGGCTAACTTGGAGGTCTAACAACAGGTCTGTGCAACAAGTACCTGCCTTATGTTTGCCAAGGACTCAAGTCCTTAAGCAGAAATGAAGACTGCAAGTTAGGAGTTCTTGGCAACCCAAAGTGTTTATAGAGCTATGGGAAAATATCTCCCAGCTGGCTCCCCAGCTTGTGTGGATAAATTTAGAGGCTGGCTTAAAGAGCTTAGCGCTAGAGTTTCCTAGGGAGAAAACCTCAGGGTGAAATGAAGTTGCCTCAGCTGATGAACTGCCTAGGCTATGGATAAGTATTAGTTCAAAATCACAGTCTCAAGAAAGATGATCATGCCAGGAGGTCCTCCTGTTCAGGACAGGTGTTACTGAGTATCTTGGCTTGGGCACCTCTGGAAGCAAGTCCTATGGCAAGGAACCAGATGTCAAGTAGTAGTTTATGTGGAAGGTGATTTTAGGAAACTCAGGTAGGGGGAGCGGGGAAATGAACAAGGCAGGGAAGGAAACTGTGACATGGTGTGTTACCAACCTAGTTACCACTGTTGGGCAACTGATGCTGGGCCCCACTGAGAAACTCTGGGACAGAGCAAAGAGCATGCCTGGAGTTATCTCCAGTGAGATAGGGCAAGGGAGATAGGTTATTTAATCAACCATCTCCCCATCAGTCATTGGTTGAGGGCTGCTTCTAGGGGTATTAACTCTTCTGTACTTCAGCTTGTCCTATGATTGGGTTCCTGCATCCAGAAGAAAAGCTTGTAGGCAGAGAGCTGCAGGTGTGGCAATAAAGAGCTCCTGCTGCACCGATAGGAAGTGACACCTTGGAGCAAGTGGGATGGTTGTTATTTTCATGGGTGATTTAGAAGTTTGTCTAAAATCCATTAAGAGATGCTACTCTCTTTATATAACGATGATCTGGTCTTTTCAGGGCAATGGGCCTCAGATGCTGCAAATCCAGGTGTGAAAGGCCAGATAAGGAAAAGACAGAGGCTCAGATGTAGATGACCTTGGAGACAGCTAGATTGAAAAATCCTGAGGGCAGGGATGGCATTTGTGTGTGTGTGTGTTAGGGTGTGTGTGTGTGTGTGTGTGTGTGTGTGTGTGTGTGTGTGTGTGTGTTAGGGTGTGTGTGTTTAATTCTTTCTCATTGCTTGCTCAATAAATGCTCTTGAATGACCAGTGGAAGAACTTTCTATTACTGGTCCTGCGCAAGGGGGCAGAGGTGGAAGTGGAGGGGGCAGAGGTGGGAAACGGATGTTGAATCCCTTACGTGGCTGCTGTTCATCATCTCCTCCTCCACAAAGAGCTGATTCTCCTGCAGGGTCTTCCCCTGTCTCTTGCAGACATTGTGTAGATTCTTGATGTCAGCTTGCAGGCTCAAGAGCTTGCTGTTCAGGTTGCTCACTTCTCTGTCTCTCTCCCCCGCCTCAGCAGTCAGAAAAACAAAAGCATCAATTATGAACTATCAAGAAAATGCTTCCTTTCATTCACTGGTTGACAGAGACTTTAAATTTGCTGGAAATTTGTCCATCAACCCTTAGCTGTCATTACTCATCCAGTGTAATGTTTACACAGTATCCATTTGTGAGGTGTCTGGGTGCTCTGCATTATTCAGACAATTACTTATTTACATTAATTAATCTTCACCCACTACTGTGGGTGCATCATAGACACTTCCCCTGCTTTTCAAGAGAAAGTCAGTGCCTAGAATAATTTCAGGTACCTAGTGGACTGTCCATAAATATTAATGGCTCTGTCACTGATGAGATGAACATAGTGAGATGTCAAATGGACTTGTCAAGACTACTGTGAATCAGTGATGGAGTTGATGTGGCTTCTGAAAAGTCTCTTAACTTTCCCTTCTGCCCACTAAACCAAAGACCTCCCTCACCTATAAACCTAGTGCTTTTCTTTGGAGATGTACACCAATGGGAATAAAAGTAAAATCCCTGGGCTGATTGCATAATATCCCTGTCTTTGATTATGAGAGAAAAAGATTTGTTAATTACTGCTAGGTCAGATGGAAATTAGTGATCAAGATCAAAATAGAGAATGGGGAGCATAGCAGCTTGGGTGGGGTTGGGGGTGTACAGCTGTGGGAAGAGGGTGGGTGCCCTGTCATAGAGGACGCCACCTTCCACTCCCCGTGTTGTGGGTGACAACGGTGTAAAAAGAAATTAGCAAGAAGCCCTCTGTGAACCTGTCCAGTGCTTTAGTCCTATCACTGTGCAAACCTTTTGTAACACTCTTGAGGACAAGCACTACCACCTCCAAGTTTTAGATATTGGAACTGAGGCTGGTGCTTTTATAGTAGGTGCTTGCTTATGTTAAATTACTCAGAGCAGGCTCTTAGGTGAGGATTCATGGCATCTATTAAAGAAACACTCCCAAGAGAAATCAGCAAGGAGGTGGTGGAAGCAGGACAGGGAAGAGGAAGAAACTAAGCAAGGACACGATTTCAGACAGTTTTGCGGGAGTGGCTTCAGCCTAATTCCACAGGAAACTCCAGAGTGTAAGTTACACCTCAGAGTCTGCCCTGATTAGATGCAGTGAAAGCTGGGCTGTCAGCCTCAGCATCAGCCAGTCAATGGCTAAGGGCTGCCTCATGGGATGTAAGCTCCCAAGGACTTCCAGCTTTCTGCTCTTATGAGCAAAGTGAACCCAAAAGCCCAAGGGCAATTCTTCTAAGAGAGTTGCAGGTGCAAAAGCACACAGAAGCCATGAGTGCACAGAAATGGCAAAGTGATCCAAGTGACAGTGTCCAAAGTCCCATAGGTGGTTAGCAGCAGAATGAGGAGAGCTCTGCTCTCCTGACCCTGTAGCCAGTGCTCTGCCACCATATCCCACTGATTGCACTGGCTTCTTAAATATATGAGCTATAGAACGCACACTCCCGGGGGAGCTGGAGACCTGATATGGACATCATAAATCAAGCCTACTGGACAGGTCAGTTCAAGAGACCTCTGCACAAGGCCGGGGAGGGGGGTGGACAGAGAATAACCACGAGAATCCGACCCGGCAATGTCAGAGTATTCGGAATTCAGAAGGTTTCCCAGAAGTGCCGCTGTCTCAGCTGATTTATTCCTTCATTTCCATTTAGTACCTGGATTTTTTTAAAACCACTTTACAGTTTAATTAGGTTAACGGTGTGGCTCTGTCATTAAAAGCATTTCATTATCTCAAAACTCTCCCTCCTCCTCTCCTGCTCCTGTCCCTTGTTCCCCACTTTCTGAAAAATAACAGTGCATGTCAACTGCCCCAAGCATGTAATTACCATTAAGACAATTACCAGGGACTCTCTTAAGAGAATATGTGTAGAACGGCTAAAAAATGGTGTACAGACACTGTTCTCTAAATAGAAAACAAAATCCTTGACCTGACAAGGAGCAGCAGTTTGATTCTAGTGCTTTAAATCCCTTTTCTCATAGCTGCCATACTCGGAATAGAGTATGGAGACTCACTAGGGAGTGGGGCCCTAGGGATCCCCTCCCCCCCTTGCCACAGGACTGTCTTTCGCATCTATGAGCACATTAGGTGACAATACAATGCCTACTCTATGGAAGTGTCAAATGCCCTATACTCTTGCCTTGATGCTGAATATATGCATCCTAAGGTGAGGAGCATGTCACCAGATTGTTGCATATGAAGCCTGTCACACTGAGGACTTATTAACAAAGTACCAGTGATACACAACTTGAGCCTCTCTATGTTAGAAGCTCAATGCCCTCTCTCTCAGGCCAATTAAAATCGCCACTCCTTCTAGTTTTAGATGTCCTCTGAGCAGAAGACCTGCTAGCCCAATATTGTTGCACCACCGGGGTTTCAGAATTGGATATTTAATGTAGATGATCTCATCTCATTTGGACATTACCATTGACTCAGAGTCTCTGAGGCAATTTCTTTGAGGTTTGGAATAAATAATCCTTTCTTTGAGGATGCCCTAAACCAGTTGAATAACAAATGTATTTTGCTGGATGTCAAATGAAATTTGTTTTTGAAATCAGAAGCTAACCATTCACTCCTGAAGGCCAAATTACACAAGGGTTTTTATTCATCAGAACAGTATGAAAATCCTGGGAGAGTAATCAGGTGATTTCCATGAACCATGTATTATTTTTACTGTAGGTAGTTGTAGGAAGAGGCTGTGCTCACCTCAGAACTCCGTAAAGGCAAGTGTTTCTGAGGTTCCAGTAAACTTAATTTCTTGCTAATATTGTGCACGGAGGTCACTGTACACTATTTCTAATCTTATGTACTTTATGAACGCTAAATTCCAGACAGATGCCTTTTGAGTATCAATATGCAGTAGGAATTGATTTAATCTGACGTTTCATCATTCAAAGCTCTGTAACCAGTACTGGGGCATGAGAAGAATTGAGAGTCTAATGCTGACACTCAGGCACCACCTGATCCTGTCCTAGATCTAAAGCCTTCAACAACGGCCGAAATCACAAGCCTCCACTGCTAGGTGAGTTTCACTTACATAAGCCGCGCACTTAGATACAGGCATACCTCGACGATGTTGTGGGTGTGCTTCCAGACCACTGAGATAAAGCAGATATCACAGTAAATCAAGTCACACAAATTTTCTGGTTTGCCAGTGCATATAGAAGTTATGTTTTCACTATACTGTAGTCTATTAAGTTTGCAAAAGCATTATAGCTAAAAAATTACATACCTTAATTTAAAAATACTTTATTGCTAAAAAATGGTAACCATCATCTGAACCTTTAGTGAGTCGCAATCTTTTTGCAAAGGTAACATCAAAGATCACTGATTAAACAACATTGTAAAGCAACTATACTCCAATAAAAATTTTAAAAAGGTCACTGATCACAGATCACCATAACAAATATAATAATGAAAAAGTTTGAAATACTGCAAGAATTACTAAAATGTGACACAGAGACACAAAGTGAGCAAATGCTATTGAAAATGGCGTTGATACATATATACACTACCAAACGTAAAATAGATAGCTAGTGGGAAGCAGCCACATAGCACAGGGAGATCAGCTGGGTGCTCTGTGACCACCTAGAGGGGTGGGATAGGGAGGGTGGGAGGGAGGGACATGCAAGAGGGAAGCGATATGGGAACATGTGTATATGTATAACTGATTCACTTTGTTATACAGCAGAAACTAACACACCACTGTAAAGCAATTATACTCCAATAAAGATGATAAAAAAAAAGAAAAAGAAAATGGCATCGTTAGACTTGCTCAGCATAGGGTTGCCACAAATCTTCAATTTGTAAAAAGTGTAATATTTGTGGAGTGCAATAAAGTGAAGCTCAATACAATGACGTGTGCCTGTACCCAGTTTTGCTTATATGGGGATGGAACCCGGTCACTTTATTTGAAGGCACGTGACATCTGCAGCAGCTACCAACCACAGGCAAAATGGTGAGTGCTGAGGCTGCAGTTGCTACCAGACGCATGGTAGTGATAGGAAAATAGGTTTTTCACTGAAGCAAATTTTCTGTATTGATTAAAGGGTCTTTTTTCAAAGAGCATGCCTTCTCGAATATGTATTTCAAAAGACAGGAAGAAATTTTGCTCTGGGCTTCAAAGTACTGACAGATAGTCTCATGCTTCTTCTTGTGGGGAGCTGATGTTAAACTGAAGCTTGTGATTCAGTAGCACTCTCAGGCCCTAGGAGCATTACAAAGATTCAAGATGGCAGCATTTCCCAGGATTTGGCACTTGAACAAGAAAGCTTGGTGGCACTTTCCAGAGTAATACTGGAGTCCACCAACAATACCATAAAATTCATCATCTTTGGGAAATTACCTTTGTGAGGATAAGGACAAATCTTCAATAAACAATGGAAAACCACCTTTAGCCACGACTACCATTCAAAATATATCAGTCTGAACCTTTAGTGAGTCGCAATCTTTTTGCAAAGGTAACATCAAAGATCACTGATTAAACAACATTGTAAAGCAACTATACTCCAATAAAAATTTTAAAAAGGTCACTGATCACAGATCACCATAACAAATATAATAATGAAAAAGTTTGAAATACTGCAAGAATTACTAAAATGTGACACAGAGACACAAAGTGAGCAAATGCTATTGAAAATGGCGTTGATACATATATACACTACCAAACGTAAAATAGATAGCTAGTGGGAAGCAGCCACATAGCACAGGGAGATCAGCTGGGTGCTCTGTGACCACCTAGAGGGGTGGGATAGGGAGGGTGGGAGGGAGGGACATGCAAGAGGGAAGCGATATGGGAACATGTGTATATGTATAACTGATTCACTTTGTTATACAGCAGAAACTAACACACCACTGTAAAGCAATTATACTCCAATAAAGATGATAAAAAAAAAGAAAAAGAAAATGGCATCGTTAGACTTGCTCAGCATAGGGTTGCCACAAATCTTCAATTTGTAAAAAGTGTAATATTTGTGGAGTGCAATAAAGTGAAGCTCAATACAATGACGTGTGCCTGTACCCAGTTTTGCTTATATGGGGATGGAACCCGGTCACTTTATTTGAAGGCACGTGACATCTGCAGCAGCTACCAACCACAGGCAAAATGGTGAGTGCTGAGGCTGCAGTTGCTACCAGACGCATGGTAGTGATAGGAAAATAGGTTTTTCACTGAAGCAAATTTTCTGTATTGATTAAAGGGTCTTTTTTCAAAGAGCATGCCTTCTCGAATATGTATTTCAAAAGACAGGAAGAAATTTTGCTCTGGGCTTCAAAGTACTGACAGATAGTCTCATGCTTCTTCTTGTGGGGAGCTGATGTTAAACTGAAGCTTGTGATTCAGTAGCACTCTCAGGCCCTAGGAGCATTACAAAGATTCAAGATGGCAGCATTTCCCAGGATTTGGCACTTGAACAAGAAAGCTTGGTGGCACTTTCCAGAGTAATACTGGAGTCCACCAACAATACCATAAAATTCATCATCTTTGGGAAATTACCTTTGTGAGGATAAGGACAAATCTTCAATAAACAATGGAAAACCACCTTTAGCCACGACTACCATTCAAAATATATCAGTTTCTAGTGAGACTTACGTTTTAAAAAGCAGGAAATCTGGGCTTCCCTCATGGCGCAGTGGTTAAGAATCCGCCTGCCACTTCTAGGGGACACGGGTTCGATCCCTGGTCCAGGAAGATCCCACATGCCGTGGAGCAGCTAAGCCCTAGCACCACAACTACTGAGCCTGTGCTCTAGAGCCCATGAGCCACAACTACTGAAGCCTGTGTGCCTACAGCCTGTGCTCCGCAACAAGAGAACCCAAGACAGTGAGAAGCCCGTGCACTGAAACGAAGAGTAGCCCCCTCTCGCCGCAACTAGAGAAAGCCCATGCACAGCAACGAAGACCCGACGCGGCCAAAAATAAATAAATTAATTAAAAAAAAAAGAAAAAGCAGGAAATCTTTTTTTTTATTTGTTCTACCAACAATTTTAGTTTTTTAATTAATTTATTTTTAACATCTTTATTGGAGTATAATTGCTTTACAATGGTGTGTTAGTTCTGCTTTATAACAAAGTGAATCAGCTATACGTATACATATATCCCCATATCTCCACCCTCTTGCGTCCCCCTCCCACCCTCCCTATCCTACCCCTCTAGGTGGTCACAAAGCACCAAGCTGATCTCCCTGTGCTATGTGGCTGCTTCCCACTAGCTATCTATTTTACATTAAAAGCAGGAAATCTTAAAAATTAACATTGCTGCAGGAATTTTTACAGTTTACTTGTGTAATAAGAGTTTAAAGTTATCTACAGTAAATTCAAACATTGTTATTGATATTACTAACTTGATTCCTGAGCTTACTTTTCCATCTATAAAAACATTACAGTTTTTGTGTACTTATGATGGGAATTAATGGGCACTTACATGAGGTTTTGCCTGTGAGCAAAAATTTTGGAGACAATTATGTTCATATAGTGAAGACTGAGTATATTTCATTGTGTTCTAAATTCTTTACAAATTGGCACACTGTAGAAAGTATATGGCTTAGGATACATATGGCATATGGCAGGCGGTCCACCACCTTTGGAATATGGGCCAATTCTTGTTGGTACTTGGGCAACTGCCACATACTTTTCTCCATCATATCCTTGGAGAAATTATTTCACTAGAAAGTAACCTCCACAAGAACAGGGATCTTTGTCGATTTTGTCCACTGATTTATCCCCAGGCCCTAGAACAATGCCTGGCACAGTGAAGGTGCCCCAAAGATATATATCAGCTGAATGAAGAAATGCCCTTCTAGAAAATCCATACCAGATCCTCGTTCCCCGCAGAACTTTCAGCGAATCCTCAATGGCTCCCACTAGTAATCCAGCAGGAAAGGAGCTCAAACACCTCTTTTAGAAGCTGCTGACCTCTTGGTAGGAGGTCTGTTAAAAAGCATATGTCATGTGGGACAACCCTATACTAACCAAAACATCCCCTTTAAGTCCTTTCTGGAACAAGTCAGGGAATACATAAACACAGTTTGACCAAAATAATAGACTCATCAGAGCACTCCGTTTCCATATCATTCCAGATAAAGAGAAAATGTCGGCAACAATATTTAATAAGCGCTTAAGTCCCAAGCACTGGTGTTTTACATGCAGTATCCTACTTAATCCTCACAGCAAGCCTTTGAAATAGGTGCTCATTATTCATACTTTCTAGGTAAGGCAAAGGAAGCTCAGAGAGGGTAAGTAACATGCCCAATATCACACCGCTATTAGATATGGACCCAGACTCACCTAGCTCAAGTCTGGGCTCTTAAATGTTGTGCTTTGCTGCCCACCTCTGTCTGTGACATTTTGGGAGGTTGTTATTGGAATTTTGAATCATGAAACTGGAAAAGATGTCCCTTGTAGCAAAGTTTCAACTCTATGTACATAGAGGAGTGAGGATGCTTACCTCATCTTTCATTTCCTGGGTACCTCTCAATTCTCCTTTAAGCTTTAGCATTTCCTGAGCTTTGTAATAAACCTGAAAAAGTCCAAGAATTTAAGATGGAAAAAGCATAAATGAGTCTGGCCCTTTAAAGATTTTCCCACCTGGATGTGTGCTCTGAGCAGGGAGTTTGGAAAAATTTCTGAACTGTTAGCGATACCTACTTGCCTACCCATTTGTTTGTGTTTTCAAAAGTGTGTTAAAGCCTTTGCTAGGAAGACAGGACCGTGGTTTTACATCTTTTCCAAAAAATCACCACTTGGTAGGCTAAATAGTTTCTGAACACATCCTTCTTGGAAAGTAAAAGGTCTGAAATGATTTTACTTTCTAGATTTCTAAGTATTCAATGGCTCAAATATAGTTAACTACTAATTATGAATCAAATGGGATGTGCACACCAACTTCATTCTCATGATAACCCTGATAGGTAGATACTATTACTGTCCCCATTTTACAGAGGAGGAAACTGAAGCCCAGAGAGGCTAAGTGACTTACCCAGGCCAGGCAGGCTCTCTTACTACTCCATGGGGAGCTTCCCTTCCATTAATTTCTAACTATTAATTTGGAAATATCTGATAATGTGATTTTTTTGCAGCATCAAGTTACTGTAATGTTGGCGCTTGTAAAGTTAGGAAACTTGTAAAGTGCTGAGAATTATCTAAATAAAAAGCCTCAAGGAAAACCAAAGATTTGTGCACATGTATGTGTGTAAGTATAGGATGATGCATTTGAGGTCATAATGCACTGCACTTATTAAAACAACCTAATTCATTATGTTTTCAACTCTAAGACTAGAGGAAGTTTCCACCAAGCACTTACCTGCAGAATAGTTCTAAGAATGAGAAGCTATCAAAATACTCATTCTTTGTAATGAACCACATACCCCATCCCTAATGTAAGCCAAGAGGAAGAAAGAATGCCGGTGAGAATTTGGAATGTTTTATGGGGTTGTATTCTGATCTGCTGCATTGTTTACCCTCTTACATCTTCATGCAGAGAGATGCATCATGGGAATGGTGATGTAGCTTGGGCTTACCCAGTAGGGAGAAGCTAGGTGATGTTGCAGTGACAAACAATCCACAAATCTCAGTGACTTAAAACCATGAAGGTTTATTTTTCATTTGTGCTACATGTCGTTTATGAGTCAGCTGGGGCTCTGCTCTTTATTGTCCTCAGCTAGTAGAACCTCTGTCATCTAGTATGTTGCCTGTTGCCATTTCAGCAGAAAGGGAACTAGGTGAATCACATACAGGTTCTTAAAGTAGAAGTGACACACTTCATTTCTGCTCACATTTCATTGGCCGAAACAAGTCATATGGCTATGCCTACCTTCTTCCTTTACCCACAAGAGGAAATATTGGTGAATTTTACAAATCATTTCCATGCAAGGTGTCTTAGCTGGTTGGGCTGCTGCAACAAAATATCACAGACTGCATATCTTATAAACAACAGAAAAAATTTTTTCTCACAGTTCTGGAGGTTCAGAAGTTCACGATTAAGGTGCCAGCAGATTAGGTGTTTGGTGAGGACCGACTTCAGAGATGGATGGCTGTTTCTTTTTTTGCTGTAAATTCACATGGTGGAAGGGATAAGGGAGAACTCTGGGGTCTGTTTTATAAGGGCACTAATCTCATTCATGACGGCTTCATCCTCATGACCTAAGCACCTCCCAAAGACCCAACCTTCTAACACTATCACCTTGGCGGTTAGGATTTCAACACATGAATTTTGAGGGGACGCAAACATTTACTCTACAGTGTTAGGCAAATGAGAAGATTAAAAATAGCATGGCGTAAAAGAACACTGAATAGGTCTCTAGGCCAGTAAACTGCTAAACCTGACCCAGCACCTAGGTCAAGGAGTAGCCTTTGGAAAGGCACTCACCTCTCCAAGCCTTTGTTTCTCCCTCTGTAAACTGAGGAGTTGTACTAAATGACTGTTTTCTTTCTTAGCTCTAAAGTTTACTGGCTCGGGTTCTACTTTGATGGACATTCTTCTTTAATAGGAATTGTGAACCGAACCCAAGCATCACACAAAAGTTGGAATGGAGTAAACATATCCTTGAGAATAATATTCCTCTAGAGGTAGACATACTGGATAGTCAGGAAATGATTCTTAAATCACATGAAATTTTGTCTCAAAGACAGAAAAATGATTGTCTAAGTTGTGCTGGTTTCATCTACTATGGAGTTACACAGCTATCGTTGCAAGGGCCAAGAGCATTTGGAAGGAAAATTGGCAGGCACAGGCTCTCATATTTGCATGAAAATATATTTACTAAGTAAAATAAGTCAGAGGAAAAATAGAGAGCTGAACTGTATTCCATGAAGGAGACATGGGAATCCTGTGAGTCATTAACAACAGCAGTGGGCAATTTGGAAGTGTTTATGACGAAAAAAAGGGAAGGGTTATATGATAAATTTTCAAAGCATTTGACAGTAATGTTTGCCAGATGGATAAGGAAGAGTGCTTTGAGGGAGCCTCAAATGCTTCATAAAATGAACACGGGAACCTTCACAATGCCCTCTGAGGAGTGTGGCTGGACAAATATTTTGTACAGGAGAGAACTCATCACAGAGGGAGGTGCCCCCTACCTGATCAGTGGATACTGATCTCTGGGCCCAGGACTTGAATGTCTTCTCTCTTCTCAAACTCTGATTCTACATCTTCTGTGCTGCTGTCTCCTGCGTCACTGTTGAGACCTTCACATCCTCGTGCCTCATCTCCTCCACCACCATCTCCAATTCTCTTGCAACCGCCCAGGGAACTACTCTTTTTGTATTCGAAAGTTCTGCCATCTGCCTTTCTAGCAGGCTTTTTCTTGGTGACAGCTGTGAGCAGGAAAAAAAAAAATTGTAGTGAAAACAAAAACTTGGTCAGGGGATCTAGTGATGTTTTGTGCCCCTGAAGTTGGCCTCGGCCCCCACAAAGAGCACTTTACAGATTCCCGAGAAACACCTAACACTGCATCTCACATGGGTGACTAGTGTAGCAGGTATGAACTCAGGTGTGCAAAGAAAAGGTAACTATTTTTCTATTACTCAACCTCTTTGTTAAACCCCATTTCCACCAAATGGCAGAAAACAGAATCTTAGTTATTTCTGAGAAAACTCCATCATTTTTAGGTTAAAAATGAAGCAGTTCATGATTCCTTCCACCTATTTAGGTCTCTCCAGAGTGTGCCTAATTTCTGAGGTCCTAGGATGCAACCTGGCATCAGGGGTGGCTCCTGGTCCATGGTCATGGGCATCTCTCCCAGCTGAAGTGTGCTGAGATGTCTGTGTCCTGGTCATTAGGCTGCATAGATTGCATCTTCATCTTACTGTAGGCTTTGGGTCTTCTGGTCCTTTTTCATCCTCTGAGGAAGCTCCTAATGCAGAAGGAGAGAAAGACACACACACACACGTGAGAGTGGTCTCAGGCCCTCTCCTCTTGGACCTGCTCTACCATCATTGTACCTACCATCATTTCCACCATTCTCTAGAAAGGTGTTGAGAGGAAGGGGATAGGATCTTAAGATTCTGTTTACTTCTCTGTCCCCCATTCCTGGTATTTGTCAAAAGTCCTTTCTGTCCCTGGATTGCTAAACCTACTTGGGGTCCTATTGTTTTCCCCATTTGTGCCCATTTCATTGATTTTACCAGGGTCAAATTCTCTTACTTATGTTCAAATTCTCTTCTTCCTCTTTTTTTTTTCCTTTCTTTCTTTTATTTTTATTTTTGGCTGCATTGGGTCTTCATTGCTGCACGTGGGCTTTCTCTAGTTGCAGCGAGTGGGGGCTAATCTTTGTTGTGGTGCACGGGCTTATCACTGCAATGGCTTCTCTTGTTGCGGAGCACGGGCTCTAGGCGCGTGGGCTTCAGTAGCTGTGGCACGCAGGCTCAGTAGTTGTGGTTCGCGGGCTGTAGAGCGCCGGCTCAGTAGTTGCGGTGCACGGGCTTAGTTGCTCTGTGGCATGTGGGACCTTCCCCGACGAGGGATTGAACCCACGTCCCCCGTATTGGCAGGCGGATTCTTAACCACCGTGCCACCAGGGAAGTCCCTCCCTGCCCTTTCTTAACTCAGAGAGACTTTGTTTATTTGCTGGGGAAGAAGGAAAAAAGTACAAGTGAACAGTTCAGTGAAACACAGGTTGAGCAGGGGCAGGATGGGAAACACATGTTAGTACTTCATACACCATCTACCTTCTTTAGGTTACACAAATGCCATTATCACAGATTACTGATGCTAGCTCTCTCCCCAAGGAACTGGTAACTCCTTGGGTATATGGAGGGACTACTGGTCTTAAAGCCACACCATCTGTTCCTTTTCCTTCATGACCTAGACGGAAGAATATCAAGGACCTATTTTTCTCATCTAAAACATGTTTCTAGGTTTTCACAGAAAGAGATGCTATTTAGTTTAAAGTTAAAGCTATCTTTGGGGATTAATCAAAATAACAGGTTTACTTATACTTAGCCATGAGTCTTTCTTTACTTTTGCTAGGTTTTAGATTTTTCTCCAATGTACCATCTCCTACCAATGAAAAAAGGGTGATGAGTCCTAGGGGTCTTAATTATTGAAATGATGAAAGGATGTTCAATGTTTCTTCCATTTAAAAATATGTGAACACCATGAATTGACAGGATGCTCCTTGTACAATAAATTACTTCTTCCAAGAATGCATGGACAGAGCCATACTGTGTGGAGGCCTGGCATGAACAATCTACTTCTTTGGATCCAAATCCAGTTCAAAAAGAAAAAAGTCCCTGGTCATGTAGCGCATATCTGATAGGGGGAGGTGGTAGGAGGGGATGGTTTTGCCAGGGTTTGGGGCTCTGCACCATAACTTAGTGATAGGAACCTGATACCAAGGTTACTGACTGGGTCACAGTCCAACCCCAGGACTGAGGCTTTTCTGGAGAGGAAGCAGGGCCCGTTGGGTCTTCCTAAAGGAGACTTTGGAATGTCAGAAGACATAAGTGTCTAGAAGGAACAAGAGAAGGGGTCCCAGGATTTATCAGACTCACTGCTGCAGGTGAAAATCTCTCCCCATGGCTATCTCTTTTGGTACTTCTCACAGAGGCTGTCAGTTGCCTGTTGCAATACCCATACTTTTAATCATAGTAACAGAACCATAATTTTATTGGAGTGTCATGTACTTATCCAAAAGACTACCTATCCCAGCCTCTCTGGTAGCCAAGTATGGCTATATGTCTAAGTTTTGGCCAGTAAGATGTAAGAGGAAATATTGTGGGAACTTTCTGGAAATCCTAAAGAGTAATGCACAGTTCTTTGTTCTTTCCTCCTTCCTGATTGTTTGGAATGCTGATTTAGTGGCTGGTGCTCCAGAAACCGTTTGGAACATGACGTGATGCTCATAGAGGTAGAACGTAGGTCTCTGATGGTATGGAACCACCATGCCAGCCCTGGAGAGAGAGAGCAATTTCTTACATATTTGTTTGTTTTTTTATTTATTTCCGCACCACGTGGCATGAGGCATTCCCTGACCAGGGATCGAACCTGTGCCCCCTGCAGTGGAATTGGGGAGTCCTAACCACTGGATGGCCAGGGAATTCCCCAGAAAGAGCAGTTTCTATCATAAGTGATTTCTATCTTAAGTCACTGTTTTGGATTTTCTCTGTTTTATGCAGCTAGATCTAATACAAAGGGATAAAGTACCCTTAATTATAGTCCTCTCCAAGAGACCTCTTTACAATTCACTCTTCATTTCTAGGACATCCACTAGCTGCTTCTACTATAGGTTCTGGAACCCCTGTTTCATTGTGGACCAACTCTTTGATCATACAAACATTTTTCTCAAATGTTCCTTTCTCTGCCTTGATTTGACTTCGTTCTCTCTTGATACATCAGCTCATTGCATTCACTTTTTCTCTTTCTCCACTTGAGGTATGGAGTAGGAAGATTCAGGGCAGGGAAGGGAGCAACATAGTTAGCCCTCCTACTGCCACCATCATTATTCCTATGCCATTTAGTAAAATTTCCTCTTTTGAAGTACACACTCCATTTCCTCTTGGTTGCCATTAGGATCAACTGACATACTGAGAACTCTCCCACCTGATTTCTCTGTATCTTTCTTTTTCTAAAAATGAGGTATCTGTCTCTCTATCCAAAAAACATACACTTTCAAGACCCAACTCAATAGCCATTTCTGTCATCTTCCTTCCAACCACATGCGCTAATTAACACTTGTGTGGCAGCTACTATATGTAAAGTACTGTTCTAAACATAAAAGAACAATCATCCTCACAGCAGCCTTGCCAGGTAGGTAACCCCTCAGACTCCTATGGCACTTTATCTATTCACCTTTTAAAACAACACAATCTGCCTTTATTATGGTTTTTTTTGTGATTTGCTTTGTCTCTCTACAAAGGTAGCAGTGGTTGACTCTGGTGAAAAAACAGGAACATACAGACCTTTCTGAAATAATGCTAGGTTTCCAGAAAAGTTGCAAACATAGTACAGAGAGCTCCTATATACCCTTTCCTCAACTTCCCCAGTGTTAGCATCTTACACACTATCAGTATGTCTTATTACCAATGATATTGACCTTGGTCACTTGGTCATGCTGGTGTCTACCGAGTTACTATTTTCCCCATTATAACTAATAAAAAATTTCATAGAATCTGCTTCTTGACTTGCCCTCTGCTGCCTTCTTCCTGATACTATGCAGTAAGACTGTTATCCTGAGAAAGGATTTTCCAAATTCCTTTACCTTCTCTCCCCATGTTAGCCCCCTCCACCTTCTTGCAGTTTTCAAAGGGTTCAATGGAAAAGCAAAGGCTTTTTGGAGATGCTATGATCAATAGGCATTTGCCTGGGCACCTGCTCTCCAGCAGGAGAGGGGTTAAATTCTTTGGGATAACTTCAGCACTGAACTGCCAAGTCTCTTAGGTTCAGCTCAGCAATCAAACTGCATAACCTAATAGAGCCCCTGGTGCTTCGGGAAACACAAGACACTGATTTATATTTTAATATCAGTAATTTCCACCAGAGCAACATTTCTGAGTGTCATTTTACAATTTCTGTCAAATGCCAGCTCAGTTTTTCTTAATTCTGTTTATTGTGTCTGAATTTGCAACCTCATCGGCAATGCAGATTCTTGGCTCCCAGGAGAGAAGAAAATTTCCATCTTTTTCTGGAATGGGAGGGATGGGGATAGGGGCAGAAATGGGCCTGTAAAATAATTGGAAATGTAAATAAAATACTCTTTATTGAGAATGGTGATGAAGTACTTTTAGTTAAAAAAGGGGAGGACAAACTTTGCAAAAAACGTGACAAAAGAAGTGTTTGGCATCCCAACTGGACTCTTCCCTCCCAGAGTGGAGACCTGTTCTATACCCTGCAAAACGGAGAAAAGGGAGCCAGTGTGGGGAGTACTTGGCACGTTTACTGTGAGATCGTTGCTCTGGCCATTAGCACTACAGCAGGTTGTAAAGGGCTTTGGGATCCTTAAGAATCAAAGGTGCATGGCTGCATAAGTGCCAGATGTTGCCATTAGGAAGAAGGAGCCTGGTTCTCTCCTGTATTCTTTGAGCATCTAATAAAAGTAAGAACAAAGCTGGTGTTGTTGGCACCAAACCACACCTACTCAGCGTGCTCCAGGCTAGGCGGGCTTCCTGAGGCCGCTGGCTGCAGACGTGTGGCCTTGCAGACCCAGTATCATCCCCTAGTTCCTTGCGGGCCCGCAGCTCCAGTTTCTGCGTTGGTCCTTTCCTGGACAGGTCGTGGGCAACCTCCTGGAATAGCTCAACCTAATGCTCTTCTTTGAAGTCTGAAATTTAGCTTCAGCTAGAGACTACCTCTCCTTTGGTTATAACATACAGCCATCCACGAGTCAGAAGTGAGGACCCTGTAATCGGTGAAGCTTCTTGTGTGACTACTCAGGGCCTTTCCCAAACGGGGGGGTCGTTAGTTTCTGTAAGCCTTCTTTTCTTCAAAGCCACAAGCCCCCTGGGTCTCAGCGAGCCCAAAGCCAGTTGCTCTGCCTCTGGTTGCCGTTAAGACCTCGTGATTTTCATCAGCATCCTTCAGCTTCATACACTCTAAATCCAACATCATGTCTCATTGCCAAACCTCTGGCAGAAGCCGTGTTGAGTTTCTCAGTGGAGCTATCGACCACATTGACTGAAGCCGCAGCAACTTGTTTCTCCCCGTCCAAAAGGGTAAAAATAACAGGAACAAGTTGTCGGAAATGAAATTTCAATTCATCCACGCCCTTTCTACACTTCTGCTGCGACTCCCAAGCAGGGATCAATAGTGTTTAGACAGCCAAGGAGATTTTTTCCCCTCTTAAAGCACCAGATCAATAGTAAAAAAAAAAAAAAAAAAAAAACCACGCCCTTTCTACACTTCTGCTGCGACTCCCAAGCAGGGATCAATAGTGTTTAGACAGCCAAGGAGATTTTTTCCCCTCTTAAAGCACCAGAAAAAAAAAAAAAAAAAAAAAAAAAAAAAAATCCTCCAGCCCTCTGTATGGGTTGTAGTAAATGTGAACAAATCAGAGGCCTTCGGCTAAACGGATTGACTGAAGGCAGCAGCGGTCCAAGGCTTTGTAACTAAGGGTGCATCAACTGCACAGGTGGCGGTGAGGGAGGAGAGCCGCCAGGCCCCGTGAACCCCGGCGCTCCCTCAGTTCCGATCACAAAGAGGCTTCAAAGGGAATTTCTGTCCCCCAGATGAAGGGAAAAATAAAAAGATTACTGTGCATTGCAGCATGTGGGAGTGACTTTAAAAAAAATTAGGAATAGTCAGGACCATTCATGGAAGTGCATTTTATTTGAAGACAGCTTGGGCTGTGGGGTACTCCACACTTCCTCTCCATTTTGTCTTTGCTTTTTTAATTTTAATTTTTTTTAAGTTAAAGTTTTTGGCTATCTATGGCTTTTCCTCATTGCTTCACAAGTTTCCTTCCCACAGTGCTGTCCAGCTCTCAAACATCTTTTCCCCAGGAAGATTCGGAATACTGCTTTTCTGGGTTGCCTTCATGGTCATTTCTCTGACTCACCTGGGTTCCTCATTTGTCATCACTGATGTTCTCTGAGGCCCACTCTCTCTCCTCCCCTTAATCCCATTATCCACATGAGGGAGAAATTGTGTCAAAGCTCAATTCTGATTTTCCTCAAATGATTTACCCAGGAGCAACCTTCTCCTCCCATTATAAAAATTTCTGTATTTTATTACAACCCTTTTTTTTCTGCCATAGATAAATAATACAGTGTGCAGATATTTATGTGGATAGTCTAGGCATTAGACTGACTTCCATATTTGGTCTTTCTGTTTCAAGGAGGGAACTGAGGGACTGTAGCCCTAATTACGGTGTAAGAAGCTGAAGACTTCTGAGATGGACTGTCACAGTTCCTTAATTTCACTTGGAAAAGCCAACCCAAGGGCTCAAAAGACTATCACATAGCTGGTGCTACTTTGTGGGATTAAAAAATTATGCAGGTTGCAAAACCCGAAGATGAAGTGCTATGAACATGTGAATGTCGGCCTTTATTATAAAAGACTTGTTATTCTTATCGATGATTATCACGCTAATTTCTGTAATTAATTAAGATTCTATTTGAAATAAAGCACTGGCTAAATCTAATATAGAAACATATAAAAATGATAGCATGTCAACATATACTAGCTTAGATAATATAGTTTTTGTGGTAAGTTTAGTTACACAAATGTTTGTAGTCAGAGATAAAAGAAATGATTCTTACCGATTACGCTATAAACAGAAGCTTTTCTTGGAGTCCATTCCTGCCTCTTATGTGCCCATACTGTAAACCAGACCTGTTCTCCTTACATTACTGGCATATCTGAAAGGTATTCTAGGAGAAGAGAGATACACCTCAGTCACTTTAAATAATCAAGAGGTTAGGTGATAGCAGAAAAAGTCCCTCTCAATGGATATTTCCAAAGATGAAACAAGAGAAATAGAAAATATAAAAATTTATTCAGCAATTAAAAAGTGCCAAGAACCCAGTATGCGTCTGGTGAAGCAGAAGTGAACAATGACAAATATAACTATGAGAATACTGGTGCCATAAAATAGTCCACTTCCCTCCTGTAGGGGCCCCACACAGTGTGCAGCCTTGTTCTGTAGCTTCTCCCTCTCTATGATTCTTTTTATTAGCAAGTTAAAAGTTTAAACATTTGAATATGTAATGTAGTCAAGTGGCTCCAAAATGGGAAAAGGCATTGGGCCAGGTTTCTGTTTGTCCCTTACGTTCTACTCCTCTCTCCTCTGCTCTGTGCCCCATGAGGTGGACCTGTGGGCACTGCATCAACCAGCTCCCTGACCCTCAGGCCTCTGGATGGCTTGGCTGATACAGAGCATCTGCAGGAGATCATAGGGAGGGAGGACTGTGCCATATTTGCACGTGTGTCCTTAGATCCAGCCCTGGCAGGTCCCCAGCAGTGACTGAGGCTCCAGTCACACTTCTGTCACAGGCCCTTCCACCCAGTTGCTCTGTCACCCCTTTCACGTAGGTCTGCTCCCTCCCATGGCCCTTGAGTTCTGGGGATGGTCAAGGCCCATTCTTACTCTACCTGGGCACTGCACATACCTTATAGCTTACTTATATCCTGCCCACACCTTTATGCCTAGTCCCTTTATGAACCATTCCATGAATTACTCAGCTGGAGCATGCCATCTACTTCCTGATTAATATGATAAATGGTGGAAAGTCCCATTAGCGATCATATTGGTTTGCTAGGGCTGGCATAACATAGCACCGCAACCCGGGTGGCTTAAACAACAGAAATTTATCGTCTCACAGTTCTGGAGGCTAGAAGTTTGAGATCAAGGTGTGGGCAGGGTTGGTTCCTTCTGAGGGCTGTGAGGGGGAGGGTCTGTTCCATGCTCTCACCTAGCTTCCAGTAGTTTGCCCCCATCCCTCCCACCTCTGCCTTTGTACTCACATGGCCTTCTCTTCGTGTGCCTATTTGTCTCCAAATTTCCCTTTTATAAGGACACCAGTCATGCTGGATTAGGGGCTCGTCCTTCTCCAGTATGACCGTATCTTAACTAATTACATCTGCAATGACCCCATATCCAAACAAGGTCACATTCTCAGGTACTGGGGGTTAGGACTTCAATGAATGAATTTCAGGGGGGCACAATTCAACCCATATTAACATCAGTTAAAAACACTCAAGTATCTTCTATTATACCATAAAAAAGCCTCTCCTGACCGCCGTCTATTGTCTGCTCTCCCTCCTCCCTGCTACTCACGCATCTTCATGAACGAATTGTTTGCATCTGCTGTCTCCTTATATTTCCTCTGCCACCTTCCTCTCACCCCCGCCGTGACAGCAGCAACTCTGATTGGCGGCAGTCAAACTTGTGTTGTCAGATCCAGTGGGCTCTCTTCGGTCCTTATTGTATTTGACAGACTTGACACCAGTGGCTACTTCCTCCTTCTAGAAACACTTTCTGGTCTTGGTTTTCCTTTTGCTTTTTGACTGCTCCTCAGTTTCCTTGGCAAGTACTTCTCCTCTGCCCATTCCTGAAATGGTCTCAAAGGTTCTCTCTTGTCTTGTCCTCCCCTTTCTCATCCTACATCCTCTGTGGTCTGTTCCGTCTATTCTGTCGCCCCAAAACCTCTTCGGTTTCTCATGTGGGTCTTCCTATGCTGGTCATATGGACTAAGAGTATTCCAGCTCCCGTGACACTGATTTCTCACTGTGTATTAGTTAGTTGGCTATTCATTCTTTCAATATATGTTACTGATCATCTGCTATGTGTCAGGGACTTGTCTACTCACTTGAGATAAGATGGTGAACAGTCTGGAGGGATATATAGACAAGTATGCCTGCAGTTCTAATAGAGTGTGGTGACCGCCTTGTTAGGGATGTTCAGGGGACCAGGACATGCTTGGAGGAAGAACCCAGGCTTGAAGGTAACTGATTTCAGTTCCTACTCATACGAGGATTGTTCCCAGAACAAAATCCCCAGCACAGATCTCCATTTGGAGCTCCAGGTCTATATATGCAACTGCCATCTAGAGAGCTAGTCTTGACTGCTCCACAAATTTCTGCGATTCAGTATCTCCAAAACGAAACTCATAATCCTCTACTCCAAACCTGCTACTCCTCCTTTGTCATCTATTTTGTTTATTTAACAAACACATATAACATTTGTTACATGCCTGGCATTGTTCTGAGCATGCCACTATTAACCCACGTAATCTACATAACAACTCTGATATAGGTACTCTGGCTGTCTTCATTACAGATGAGAAAATGAGGCACAGAGAGGTTAAGTAACTGCTCAAAACTACACAGTAGTCAGTGGTAAAGCAGGGATTCAAACCCAGGTAGCCCAGCTCTGGAGCTTGTGCTCTTAACCACTATTACACACTGCCTCAGTGAAAGGCACCACCACCCACCCCATTTATTCAAGCCCAGAAATTCGAGCACCATCTTGATTCTTCTCTCTTTCTCTCTCTCTTGCTTACTTCCACTCCCAGTCCCTTTATCCCATTACTCACCAAGTCCTGCCTATTGTATCTTCTAAATAAATCTTCTATTGGTCCTCTTCTCTTCATCTCCAATGATACCGCCCGTTCCTCCAGCAACCAGAGATATGAGCATATCATTCACTTGCTTAAAACCTTTCAATAATTCTGCACTGCTCTCATGATAGAGTACAGACTCTTAAAATGGTATATGGGCCCTCCTTGATCTGTGTGCAGCTCTCCTGACCCTCCTGCCTGCCCTTACTCACATTCCCCACTATAGCACCATTGAACCATGTTCAGTTTCTCAGACATACCCTGAATCTTTTTTATGCTGCCTGTGCTATGTGCATCATTCTATTTCCCTCCTCCTATCATCTTCAGGCTAACTCCAGCTGATGCCTCAGGATTCAGGTAAATATTATTTCCCCTACAGAGCCTTATCTGGCTCTTCGAGCCTGGGTTCTTTCTCAAGAATGTGCTCCCACCCTAATCCCGTGAATATCCCTAAACAAGGCAGTCACCACACTCTATTAGAACTGCAGGCATACTTGTCTATATCTCCCTCTAGACTGTAAACTCAGTAGATTGAAGGACTGTCTTGTTCACCATCTTATCTCAAATGAGTAGATAAGTGCCTGACACATAGTAGTAATATTTATTGAAAGAATGAATAGCCAACTAACTAATATACAGTGAGAAATCACTGTCACAGGAGCTGGAATACTCTCAGTCCATGTGACCAGCACACTCTCTTTCTATACAGGCAGACCAACATGAGAAACCAAAAAGGGTTTTGGGTGACAGAATTAGGACTAACGGATATCTAAAGAGTCCAATATTGAATGGCAACTGGCTAGGAAGCATCACATAACCATCTCAGATTGCAAAGGTCTCACCAATGGAGCTTGTACTATCATCTGTTGGCCAAGGCTTTCTGTCTCCTGGATATCACTAGGAGGGGTCCAGACATCATCCCCTCTGTGACTATGTTTCCCCCACCCTTTATGCATCTCAAGATTGATAATCTCTTTCCTTAAGTAGGCTATTCTGGTACAGTCTGATTTTGAAGATATGAAAGCTATTCTGTCTCTCTAAGGTGACTCTAGATAGGGTTCAGCTGTCCCAGAAAAATCTTTGTCTCATTTTCAAGTTCTGGGGTAAGCCCCCCTGTAATTCACTATGAAGTGGCAAAGTATACTAAAAGGTTACTGCAGTTCAGAGGTGCAGTGGTTCACTTTCCACTGGAACAATCATGAAAGACTATGGAGGTGGTTGCATTTGATCTTGCATTTGATTCTAAGGGAAGATGGGCTGTATTCTAGGATATTGGGGAGAAATTAGAATTTCCAGTGAGAGCCAGAAGAGAAGGAGAGGCAGGTCTGTGAAAAGCTTTAGATGCTAAGATGCAGAATCTGGAATTTATCTAGAGGCAATAGGGAGCCATTGAAAGTTTCTGAGCTGGGGAGTGACACCTCAAGAGTTGCTTCAGGCAGTTTAGCCTGGACTCTGTGTAGGAGACAGGGTAGACAGATGTAGGAAGAAGTGGAGAAGGCCCAGAGAGCTAGACTGGAATTAGGAGATGACTATTTTCAAATAAAATTAGCTAGCTGAGCAGAGTGACAGGTAAGAAATCTGTTTTCTTTTCTTTTCTTTTCTTTTTTTTTAACATCTTTACTGGAGTGTAATTGCTTTACAATTATTGTGTTAGTTTCTGCTGTATAACAAAGTGAATCAATTATACGTATACATATATCCCCATATCTCCTCCCTCTTGCGTCTCCCTCCCTCCCACCCTCTCTATCCCACCCCTCTAGGTAGTCACAAAGCACTGAGCTGATCTCCCTGTGCTATGTGGCTGCTTCCCACTAGCTATCTATTTTACACTTGGTAGTGTATATATGTCAATGCTACTCTCTCACTTCGTCCCAGCTTACCCTTCCCCCTCCCTGTGTCCTCAAGTCCATTCTCTACGTCTTCCTCTTTATTCCCGTCCTGCCCCTAGGTTCATGAGAACCTTTTTCTTTTTTTTTTTTTAGATTCCATATATATGTGTTAGCATATGGTATTTGTTTTTCCCTTTCTGACTTACTTCACTCTGTATGACAGACTCTAGGTCCATCCACCTCACTACAAATAACACAATTTCATTTCTTTTTATGGCTGAGTAATATTCCACTGTATATATGTGCCACATCTTCTTTATCCATTCATCTGTCGATGGACACTTAGGTTGCTTCCATGTCCTGGCTATTGTAAACAGTGCTGCAATGAACATTGTGGTATATGTCTCTTTTTGAATTATGGTTAAGAAATCTGTTTCTTTACTTTTTCACTATACTAGTACAATATTATATCTAAATACATAAACACATCATGCTGAAGTTTCCTGAACACTAATGAAAAGCAAACAAATGAATTTCACTTCTGAAGAAATATTGGTGGTGGGTGAGATTTTAAATTGCCCCATCAGGACAATACCGTATTTCTAAATGGTTCATTTTCTTCAATTACTAGATGAGTATACAGATTAGATCAGGTTACAGTGGGCTCCAAGATCTGTCCACACTCAGTTGGTTAGTCAAAGTATTCCTACAGGTACTAGTCAAGTAGGGGGGACTTGGGAACATTTTCGATCTAAACAATTTCTGTTGCAGGGGGTAGATCTCACTACAGGGCTACATTTCATTTGTAGCCCTAAAGGGTTGTCGAGGTGAGATGAAGGTAGGGCTGATTTCGGAAGGGGTGGGCAGGTAGGCTTCTTATATCAAACCCATTTATATTTCAGAAGTAGGGCTGATTTTGGAAGGGGTGGGCAGGTAGGTTACTTATATCAAACCCATTTATATTTCAAAGTCCTTTTCCTGTAGCTGTTCTCCAGTGATCAAGTTGTGGAGGGAAGGAGAGTGAGGTGGTTACATATGGGCACTGCTACTGTTATGCTGGAAAATACTTTTTGACGAACAGTCATTTCCTTCCACTGCCAGAGGGTGTTGATAATGAGCAAATTACCTTTTACTCCCTCTGGTGTGGATGTGAAATTGGCTGTTAATAGAGTTGCTAATGCTACGGGTTAGCATGTGATTGTTCTATTTTAAGCCAATTTTAGTTATATTGGGGGAGCAGCCAATCAGACATCTTGCTAAGAATATGGGCCCAACTGCAGCATTTAATATTGAGAAACCTGCCTCACCCTCAGATGTGGCTGGGAGCGGAAAGTGCTGAACGCAGCGTCGTTAACATGAAATGTTTTAATACAGTGTCTTTCTTCCTTTGTAGGTACAAGAATGGTCTCATTAGACAAATACCAAATGTTTTCATCATAGGATAGGACCCATTTCAAGCCTCAAACTATGGAAAGCTATCAGCCAATGATGTACTTTGTTTAATCTAACAATGGGTTAATATCGGTCATTTCATTACTGCTTGTTATGCAGCCAAAGCTTACTAGAAAATGAAACGCTCAGAAGTTAGTTGAAAGGAGCAAAAAAGGTGAGAGATTTTTACCGAGTTATATGCTCAATTGGGCTAATTAAAGGTACAGATGCATTAGTAGGTTATGGGAACAGCTTTGATTTCTAAAGATGCTCGCCTAGGAGGGGGATGGTGTGTTCTAATCATTTATGGCATTGTGAGCCCTCACACCCAAGGGAAGGGAGCACAGCTTTTCTCTTATATTCTTCCTAGCCCTCCCATTACAGCGCCTATTGCCACCTGGCACCTGGTGGCTGAATTGAGTGCATTACTTGGGAAAGTTTCTTGATTAAATAGGATGTTCTTGAACAAAGCACTGTTGATTTGTGATTTTCATGTTTTATGGGCTTTTCATGTTTTAAATGTAAAGCTCATTAGCTACACACAGAGAAGGATACAGGTATGAAGGATGGAAAATAAAACTCAACTGACGTGATACAGAAAGGTATAGTGTGTGCCATTCTGGTTTAGATCAATTGGGCTTGGCACTATTATGACTCCTGTCACCTGATCAGTTTACTGGGCTGAAGAAATTGCGGGAATGGAAAGTGCTAGTGCCTAACAGTACCCTGACCTCAGCTCCTGCCAAAATACCTCCCAAGGACATTCTAGGCTCACACTCTCTGATTTGCCATTAAGATCGAGTAGCCTGGAAAACCCATCCTTTATGAATTTTACTCATTTAACAAATATTTCCTGAGAATTGCCTCATGCCAGGTTGGAATGCAGAGGTGACAGGGTCCCTGACCAAGGGAGCACAGAGTATACTGGGGAAATACTTATCTAAAAACACAATACATGATTATAAGTGGGCTAATAAGAGGTGATTAAAAGCTCGGACATTTGGAAAATACTTTTAGAGTTGACTTTTTTCCCCTTAAACAAACATTCATAGTACTTACAATGACACCACTCTAAGGACTTTACAAATATTAACTCATTAATTCTCATAACAATCTTTGGAGGCAGGTGCTATTGTTACCTTCATTCTATAGTTGAGGAAATAAAGGCACAGAGAAGTTAAGGTTAACTGACAAGGTCACACAGCTTGTCAATGCAGAATCAGGATTTGAACCCCCATCGTCTGGCTCCAAAGTCCATGCCCCCACCCATTACATGCTGCCTTGCTTTTAAACCAGTCCCTGGAAGATAAGTGGGATTTGGGCAGGTGGAGGAAAGGGGAATGGGTAAGATGAGAATTTCAGGCTCAGCATTCCAGGCAAAGGGACAAGCTTGCCCGGGGCCACTGATGTGTGACTACATGTGGCACACAAGGAGGACCCTCGTGGTCACAGTAGCAGGATAAGAGGGGGTGTGGTTTGGGGTGTGAGTGCCAATCCTGGAGGGATGGGCAGAGAAAGGGGAGCTGGTGAGGAGGGCCGAGAAGGAGCCCACAGAAGGAAAACTAGCAGAAGGCCCTCTCCAAAGGGAAGGCAGAGAAATGATGGCAGGGTCCACAGTGTCAGCTGCAGCAGAAGTACAAGTAAGATGAGGAAAAGCAGGCCATTATTTTAGAGATGAGGAGGCCACCGCTGACCTTGTGAGTACAGTGTGGGTAGAACAGAGGACTAAAATTAATGCTGTCGTTGACAAGGAGTTCCTGGGAGAAGAGAGTGGTGTGAATGTTTTTCTAGGAGTTTTCTAGTAAAGGGAAGAGGGGAGAGAGAGAGGAAAGGGAAAGGAAGGGAAGACAGTGATCCTTGGCTAATGATCAGAGAAGGGGGAAAAGCAGAGGGTGAGCAGTGAGAGGGATGTGGGGCTGGAGGAAGCACTGGAGATGAGTAAAACTGAGGTGCGCAACCTCCTCCCTCCAAACCTCAATCTGAAGCATTGTCTGGAGAACAAGGTCAATATTATTATTATTTTTTCAGGCAGTGGAAAATAATATTAAGAGGTTCAGATGCAGATTTAATTCAGGGGGCTTTATAAGACATCCTGGGCTGTGAGGACTTTGAGAGAAGACTTGTGTGTCCCTAGCAGAGCGTCAGGCAGAGAGCAGGTTCTCAGAATGTGTTTGTTAAATGTATAAATGGGTCTTATTTACATTTTTATTGTGAATATTATTAAGAAAGAATATGACACTGCTTATAAAACACTTGGAAACACAGTCATAAAAAACTAACATTTTATGGACTGAGTGTCATTTTATGAAATGTTGCAGATACCTGTATCCATCCTGCCCGAGGCCTTGAAGTAATAGGACCATTATAGGATTTCTCATTGGGTCATCAAAAAAGTTTCATCTCTCATATTCCTGCTACTTCACAGACAGATTCTGTATTTTATTAAAGGTAGAAAAAATAAGTTGTTTCTGAAACGCAGGATATAGTTAAAGGTGTTACGAAAACGTGAAACAATTTCACTAGTGTCTTGACTACTAATTTGGATAAATGTTTATTCTCAAAATGTTTCAGCATTATCTTTCTTCTTCCAGAAAGGTCAGGCACATGCCACTAAAAATACATTTAGTACATTCGAGAATATTTTTCAAGTGATTTATTGAGGTAATGTATGGACTATTTATTTAAATATATCTCTTATTTCCAGTAATGCCACAACCTCATTAGAAGTGACTTGGCTCATTGCTTAAGCAAAATGATTTTGCTATTTAGGACTTCTTTAAAAATAGGTATTGTCCTCTAACCATTCACCAGAATTGGAGATCTATTTTTAGAAAAGTAGACGAGAATGGGTAAGGTCATAGCCCTGAGCCTTAGGGAATTCCTCCAGAAGCTGTGCCTATATAGTATATGCCAGCTCATTTTCCTCCCTTCTGGATTCTCCAGAGCGAAGGGAATTCTCCACTTGAGGTGCAAGGGCACAGCCACTTCTCTGGGGAATTGTGGAATCCTGCAGAGAGGCTCTGTTCTGTATTCTCGGTGGCAGGCATCTAGCCGGCAAAGTATGGGGCCTGGTTTTAGCAGTGAAAAACTGCTTATGCTCTTTGGGGACATAAGAGCACTATCTGACGTATTAGCAAACGAAATTTGCTAACGAGTCACTATGCAATACATAACCACCTCTCTGTGGTTGATACACTCAGATGCTTATAACACATATAAAACAGAACAATAAAATGAATAAGTGTGATCCCTCTGGGAGCTGAACCACTCCCGGTGTGGCATCTAAGAGTACCTGCTGTTTCATTCCTCTGACCCTGTCTCCCCCGAGAGGTAACCACTGTCCTGAATTTTGTGTTCATTATTTACCTGATGAAAAAAATGCTTTTATCACCTATGTATAAGCAACAAGCTTTTTAAGTTTGCTTGCTTTTGAGTTTTATAAAAATTGTATCGTACTGTACTTAATCTTCTGCAGCTTGCTATTTTCATTCAATGTTGTTTCTAAGATTCATCCATGTGATTGCATTGAGTCGTGGTTCATCCATTTCACTGCTGTATGACAGTCCATTGTGGGAATATGGCACAATTTACTCATCCCTTTTCCTGCGGATGTACACTTGGGCTGTTGGCAGTTCCTTAGCTATGCCAGACAGGGCTGCTGTGTGCATTCTTGGGCATTCGCACTCTCTTTTGCCAAGTGTTTCTCCAAAATGTATGCCTGGTTCAGAGGCTTGCAAACGTTAAACTTTATAAGATAGAGCCAGACTGTTATTCTCAACAGTGCCATTTGAACTTCTTGCCCCTTAATGAAAAAATGTCACTACAGCTATGACTCAAAAAGAAAGGCAGGCAGACAGGCAGGGAAGGAAGGAGAGAAAGAAAAGAAGAGAGGTGGAGAGAGAAAGGGAGAAAAGAGAGAGAGAGAAAAGAGAATTATCCCCAAATAGTTTAAGGCCAATATAGAAAATACATATATTTCCTTAGGTGTTTTGTTCTATTTAATGATCCAAATTCAACGGCTTTAGGACGTTTAACATGTTATTGAACTGAAAGATTAAACAAATGTATTAAATCTAATTGGTGTAAACATGAAGAATCTGGAATTTTGATTTATTGTTTGTGGAGTGCTAACTGCCTTCTTTCTTGAAAATAATTTAGCAATATGGAACAAAAATCCTAAGAAAATTTCAATTGACTTGGCAATTCCTTTTATAGGACTTTATCCTAAGGGAAGAGAAGAATAAGTATATGAAGATGTTTGTTTAAAGATGTTAGCTGCAGAGTTACTGGTAGCAAGAAGAAAGAAGGAGAAATCATCTAAATGTCCAAAAGTTATTGGTTAAATAACTATGCAGCAATTTTACAGGGAGGGAAGGATGTGCATGTTATAGTGCGTGGAAAGATGTTAGGTGATGATAATGATGATGATCGCTTGTCTGTATTTTTTGTTTTTTCTATAAAAATAATGCATTACTTATCTTGATTAAAATAAAGAATAACTTCTTGGCAGTCTATTTGTTAAAGAGAATACTTGGAGATTTTTGATACTGCCTACATTACTTTATCTCTCTGTGGGTTATCTTTAGAAAATTTAACATCATAGATTGGCACCTACAATGAAGACTTTCTCTTCCTTGCTTTCTGGGAATGTAAACTGATTTTATACCAGCCCCCCAAACAAAACCCCGCAAATATAATTCTACAACCTCCAAATACATTCCATTGAACAAAAAGTCAAATATCTGCATTACCCCTAATCATATGTCCCAGCTCCAGTCTATCAGCCTGGATCATCCATACCACCACCAGCTAATATTTCTAATTCCGTGTGTCATGACAACAACCCTATGAGGTGGGGAGAGTGTATAGTGGTAGGTATAGTAATTATCAAGGCTACTTTTTTTTTATTTGGTAAAATACTGATCAAATATTTTCATTTTATAATCCCTGGTCTCTTGGAGCCTTTGAAAATAATGGCCAGTAGTTCTGCAAGTTCATTAACTAATTCCCTTAAGGTTGGGGAATGTGCATTATCTGGACCTGCTGATTTACATATTGTACCATGTTTTCAAGTATTCCCTTACCTGGTTTATTTCAACATCTATATTTAAAGGTCTTCATTACTTCCTAATTATCTATGCTCCCTTCCTTTCTTTTTCTTGTTAAAGATCTGTTTAAAAGAGCAGCTCGGTATCTCTGCCACTCAGAGTCACCATTAATTTTACTCCCCTTCTCATTTATTAGTCCAGCCGCTTTACTGCCCAGACTTCCTCCTCCCCAGACCATTTTCCTCGCCTCTAACCTCTTTGGTGGTGTTAACTCACTCTGCCTTCTCCACTGCTATTATCTTTCTTTCCTTGAGAAGCCTTAGAAAGAGTTGTGCAGTCATTTTTTTGGGTGGGGGGGCTCTTCCTCATCTTTGCTCCATTTCCACAGTGGGCTTTCTTCTACCTTTAGATCTTTCCAAGGTTCTTTGTCAAGTGCTCATGGTATTTATTTTTTTCTTTTTTTGGCGGTACAAGGGCCTCTCACTGTTGTGGCCTCTCCCGTTGCGGAGCGCAGGCTCCGGACGCGCAGGCTCAG
>NC_041230.1:41429877-41460499 GCF_002837175.3 Physeter macrocephalus | reverse complement strand
GTGGGATCCTCCCGGACCGGGGCACGAACCCGTGTCCCCTGCATCGGCAGGCGGATTCTCAACCACTGCGCCACCAGGGAAGCCCTCATTGTATTTTTTATTCAAGGTATCCTGGGCCTTTGTGGCTTAACTATTATTTGAAAACTTTGTGCCCCTGCCTGTCGTGCTATCTGGGTTTCTTAATTCACCCAAATTGGATTTCTGACAATCTTTGAACTTGAGCAAGTTCCTTAAAGTTTTTAAATACAGAGATCAGGTCATATCACCAGGGCAGTGGTGTCTCATGGTCAACAGCAACAAAGACCGTTTATAGGAAGAAGAGAATCAGCACAGATGTGAGGTTATTGTTCATGCCTTGGGCAGGATATAGACACTTTCAGACTCAAATCCATCCTCAACAAAGAAGCTAAGATGCTGTTGGTGTTCCACGTTGTTGACATTGAACTTGGTTTCAGTGTCACACCGCGGATGGCCAGCAGCTTGTTGTTTAGAAAGGTGGGATTAATAAACACTGCCCAGGAGTTGCGCTTTCTGCTTTACGTTAACGGAATGAGAACAAGTACTAGGTTTACACTCATCAACTTAAATGCATCAGACCACAGTGTCCCTGCATGCTCTGTTTCCGGACGTGTCTGTGTGGACGTGCGGGTCGGCTGGCGAGCGTGTGATCCGGCACAGTCTCCCTTCCAGCCTGTGGCGGCCATAGTGTCCTGCTGCTCAGGCCTCCCTTCAAGAGGGGATCAGCCCCCTGGAGTGCACGTAACTGGCCGCCTCCTGCTCTGAATGTCTCCAAAGCAGAGGCCGATCAATGACCAGTCACAGCAGTGGTAGCAGGGCCCACCTTTTCTGGAGCTTGGCACCAGATTTCCCAGTTGGGATGGCCAACCCCTTCTCTGTGCTGCACTGCAGTCTGAGGCTCTTCTTATCCCACCTTCTTTTCACAGCTGTCAGACCTGCACGGCGGTCTGAAGGCTCTCCCTGCCCACTGGTGATCCCTCTCACCTTTTCCTTTCACAGGTGTTAACCTCACTAAGTCTCCTGCACGTCTAACTCCATCTCAGCATCTGCTCCTTGGAGAAATGAACTGACACAAGGACCCTACCCTCCTTTAACCTGGCCAGCCCCTCTGTCTCCCCTGCCCATCTTGCCTGGCATGAGCTCAGCCATGCTCTCTTTTATGCTACTTGATGGAAAATCCAAATGCCACATAGTCATGAAATGCATTCCAAGCTAAACAGAAACAGAATTGGGGGTCATCTCCAGTCTGGGATTATACATACAACTACTCTCACTCATTAATATGGAAAATCGATCTCATTGCAGTTTGATCAAATTGGATCGTTCCCAGGAAAAAAGCTTGTACTTAAACCACAGGATCACTAGGTGACGCTGCTGCCCCACATAAAGGTGACAGCCTGAGCTAGGCTTGGCCAGAGCCATTCTGGGTTGGGGGTCCTGCTGTTTCCTTGGTTAGATAGGGCCTACAGGTCTGTAATCTACCCCAGAATCTGAAAAGGTAATTTCTGGATCCATCAGTCCAGGCTCTAGAAGACTATGTCAAATCTCTCTCTCTCTCTCTCAGAGCTTGCAGAAATGTGTGTGTGTGTGTGTGTGTGTGTGTGTGTGTGTGTGTGTGTGTGAAGGAGATCTTCTCTGGAAATCTTGAATTGATTAAAAAACTAACCATGTCTGCTCTAATTTCTCCAAGTGTCCCTCAGGCCACCTTACATGACTACCTACCCTTTTGGATCAAAAGAACAATATGGGAGAACTCTCAATTTGAGTGATATCAACACCAAAGTCTTTATCTAGAGCCTCTCAACACAGCTGCATGTCCAGGCATCACTCACTTGTGTTAGGAGTGTAGAGAGACACGGAGTGTAGAGTGCAGGGGCTACTTCTACGCTTGGTATCTTCTCTGCTGAACACAGAACATGCAACTCTCAGGTCAGGTTTCTGGCTTTAGTGTTGCCATCTTTTATGCTGCCTCGCCTACCTTCTTACATGTGCAGTCAGCAATCTGTAAACATAACACCTGTCCTGTAAATCCTCATAGACAAAGCTGCTGAGTGGTACTAGAAATTTAACCCTAGAATTCAGACTTCATTCTCAAACAGTCCTACCTGTTATACATGCGCACTACGCCTTTCTTAGAGCTTCTGGGTTGGCACATTGGTTAATCTGAGTTTTAAAAAGTTATTTTCTTAAACATGGAATGAGTATTTTGTTGCATAGAAAATACTTCTGTATCAACAGGACTGAATTCATTCATGCTTCTACCGGGGACTCTCCAGAACCACAACCATCCGTCTATTCTTTACATTTCTTTAACATTGCCCAATCTTTTTCATCACATTTTACACCAATAATGGTTAGGAATTTCCCAGAAGACTTCTGGCCCACTGCCTTATATATAGACATCAGGAGTATGTCACTAGATAATTTTCGAAAGATAGCCCTCACATTGCCAATGTGTTCACAATCCAAGTGCAGTGCTACTCAGATTGGCTTGATTGTAAGATACAGATTCCCAGGCCTCTCCCTGGGGATTCTGACTCAGTAAGTCTGAGGTACGCTTGGGAATATGTATTTTAAACAAGCAGTCCAGTGGCTCTTATGATCGAGTTAAGAAAACACAGGTCTTCTAAACAAAGTGGGTTCTAGCTAGGAACAAGGATATGATTCCAATCAGACACAGCAGAAGCCACAACACACACACACACACACACACACACACACGATACTGGAGATTTTAATAGCTAGGGAGAGAACCATCTGTGAGTTGTGGGATGCCCTCACCAGGTAATTGGGCACCTAGGGTCATCGCAGCCACCTGGAAGCTTCTGATAGAGGAAGCATTGGGGAATCTTTTATTAACATATTTAATGTGCTTGACTAAGGGGAAAAAGTAGAGGAGGCCTTGTTAGCAACTCCTCCCTGTGTATGCCTGGCTAAGAAACAATGTTTTCTTTCTCAGGAAAGGTTTAGTTAACCCTTGATTGTCTTTCTCTGGGGAGAAATCACTGGGTATAATCAAGCCTAAACAGAAGTCTTCCTGAAAGAGCTGGGGGTCCCCGGGGCCCTGCGGGTAGTGCCTGGGAGGTGTACACAGAGAGCCACGACGATCTTTATCATGGAACATGGTATGGCTTCTATGAGAGAGCAGTGTGTCCTGTTATGTCCCCGGCTGCCCTCCTCCTTTCCTGGGTCAGCTTGAGAACCCCTGGGGACCCCAGAATATTGACCCACCCAATGAGGGATCCTGCCTCCCCTTCCTCATGGCTGAGGAATGAGTGCGGCTCTTTCCCAGCTGAGGGTTGACTAAGATAAAGAGATGCAGGACCTTAGTAGGAAGCTGAAATTGGAACCACGCGTCTCAAAGAGCCAAGTGGAAACTCTGATCTGCAGGTTTTTCAGGCCACTTCTGTCACTCTGCACTCAGACCAACGTTACACCTGCACACAAACCACAGTAGGTGAGATTTCAAGTCGGCCACCCCATGGGGAATTTTTTGTTTGGTGGCAACAAACAGCTAAGTGAAAATGCAACCATCTCTTCTCTTCTGTAGATAAATTACGCTGCATTGTGGCATCTTTTTGTTTTCTATTCGTGAAAGAGTCTGGGGGTGGCTTTTTCTTTTTTTTTTTTTGCTTTTTTCATAAATAAATATTTTAACTGGAAATTTCCAAGCATATGACAGGCCTAGAATGTGAACTTGAATGTACTGTAATAGAAATCATCAGTTGCCATGGCGACGTGTTCCAAGAGCAGATTGCAGGGAGTCACATGGGCAGAGAGTGCTCAGTAATACTAACACATCAGAGAGCGAGGCCACTTAACCTCAATCGCTTCCAGCTATTGTGCAGAATGCAATTGAATTTATTCCTAATTTCTGCCAGTGCTAAGGAACAAAATTTCCCTGCAGATTTTAATCTTACTCAGGCAGCCCCAGACAGTGCCCAGACACTGTTCAGCACCAATATTCAGTCCAGTTACTCGCCCACTTTACAGCTCTATTTTCTTATTCTTATGTTTAATAATAGCTTCCCTCCCCCTGCTGGGTCCTGCATGTCCCCCTGCCCTGGGGAGAACTCCCCTCCTCCTTTCTGAATGGCTGCACGGTTTCTCTGACTCCATTCTGCTAAAACAAGGAACACAGCTTTCGTAATAATAGGGGTAAAAAAAATGACAGGGCTCCACTCTCAGCAATAGTTTTCTTTTTTCCCCACCCCAAACCTGTTCTGAAATATAGTTCCCGCCAGCTTTGGGTTGTACCTTGGAATGCCACAATGAACAGCCCCAGCATAAGAAGGCAAACCAGTGGATCAGTGAATAATGGAATCAAAGTGTGTATTTCCAGTCCCTGTGACAGTCACCTGCAGCCTCCACACATACACCCCCAGCCAGGAGAGCCACACAGATTAGCAGGAGGTACAGCCGCCGATCACAGAGCACTCGTTTCGAGAGCTTATCCGCTCTTATGAAGGCTGATAAATCAGAGACTCTCATATGGACAGTCTCAAGTTAGCAGCGTCATCCATCTCCCCTGCCCCTTTTAAGTTATTTGTCTTATTCACTTCCAAAGAAAACTTTGTTTTCTGTACCCCTTGCTCTTCCCAGGGTGAGTGGCTGTGTTGTTGTAGGGGCTAAGGAGCCTGCTTCCAGGGCCCAGCCCTTGCTTTCCAACCCAGGGTCACCTCTCCCTGCGTTGAGGTGTTGTCAGCAGCCTGCCTGTGTTCCGAGGCAGGAGGCAGCATTCTCCAGGCTGACAGTCTTCGTGTGGCCCTAGCCCTCTGATGACCTTCCCTCTTTAGGAATGTCTCTTTTATTTAATTTATTTTTTAAAATAAATTTATTTTTTAAAATTTATTTTATTTTTGGCTGTGTTGGGTCTTCGTTGCCACGCACAGGCTTTCTCTAGTTGCGGCGAGCGGGGCCTACTCTTCGTTGAGGTGCGCGGGCTTCTCATTGTGGTGGCTTCTCTTGTTGCAGAGCACGGGCTCTAAGCACGTGGGCTTTAGTAGTTGTGGCACACGGGCTTCAGTAGTTGTGGCATGCGGGTTCAGTAGTTGTGGCTTGAGGGCTCTAGAGCGCAGGCTCAGTAGTTGTGGCGCACAGGCTTAGTTGCTCAGCGGCACGTGGGATCTCCCGGACCAGGGCTCGAACCTGTGTCCCCTGTACTGGCAGATGGATTCTTAACCACTGTGCCACCAGGGAAGCCTGGGAATGTCTCTTTTAAAAAGACAGAAAGCCTGCTTTTTTTTTTTTTTTTTTTTTTTTTTTTGTGGTATGCGGGCCTCCCTCTGCTGTGGCCTCTCCCGCTGCGGAGCACAGGCTCCGGACGCGCAGGACCAGCGGCCATGGCTCACGGGCCCAGCCGCATCCGCGGCACGCGGGATCCTCCCAGACCGGGGCGTGAACCCAGTTCCCCTGCATCGGCAGGCGGAATCTCAACCACTGCGCCACCAGGGAAGCCCCAAGCCTGCTTTAATAGCCAAATGAAGACAAGGCAGAGCCCAGCTCTGAGACAGTCCACATCAAAGGTCAAGCAACAGGAAACTTACAAATATAGGGAGATTATTGGAAAGGTCTTTCAAGGGACAAAAAAGGTAGTTTCTGCAGTAGCTCCCTTTAGAGGGTAGGTCCCTCTAATAAGGGCGGAAATGTAGTCACAAATCACTTAACTCAGCTCGTACGAAGCCATTGTTCTAACGCTGCGCTGGGATAGGAAACATGGAGAGAAACTGAGAAGAGAGACAATGGCAGTTTAGAATTAGGATGAGCTGCTGGTAGTCGTTGCTGACTCTACACCGAGGGCTTGGTGACGAGATGTATCCATGGAGGCTGCGAGAGAAAAGGAGCCAGAGAGGAAATGAAGAGAAGCATTGTAATGAATTTTATAGAAGTAGTGTGACATTTGGATCTGGAGAGAGAAAACCACATGCCAAGCTATTGGCAGCACACATGGCTCTGTGCCTGCCCTACTGCACTGAAGTTTCTGGAAGGCCTTTGCCAGACAGCCTCGCCCCACACCTGCACGTCCAGAGGGCTGGGGAGCAGGGTGTCCTCAGGCAGAGCCAGCCCTCCAGCCTCTATCAGGGACTTTAAACAAGATCAAGCTACTTCTAACGAGGAAGGGGTAGCACTGTCCTTGTAACTGGCAAAATGTTCAGTTATCCACAACACTGAACATGCTTTCTAATCAAAATTGGTTTGATTTATACTGAAGCATCATTTCTACACTTACTAGTTAAAAATGCTTGCTGGTCCTCTTGTTAGAGCTGTTCAGGTAATCGAGCCTTGGAAGATGCCAGGAAGATGTCTAATCTGTATCTAAGCAATGTCCCTTTAGGCAGAGTGGCCTTCTGGAAACTTTAAGCATACAGAGGTACATGGCTGGGGACCACTGAACCTCATGGCCTTTGACCAAATAAAGATGACAAGAGAGTGTTCAGAAAAAGCCTGAGTGTTTATCCCTGATGAATTTCATTAAAGGGAAACGCAATCTGTGCTATTATGCTAATATCTGCAATAGCAATTTTATTATGTTCATTAATCTATAGTCAAGGAATAACATTATTACAGTTCTTACAGCTTTTCAAAGTACTTTCATAACTATTACCTTATTTGAACTGCACGGCAACCTTATGATGCAGGTGGGGCACATTTTTCAGATGAGAGATTAAGATCTACAAAAGTTGGGGCTGGAACAAAATCACACAGAGCAAGGACAAGATCTAGATCTTAGGACACTTGATGCAGTGTTCTTTACACCACCCATGGTGTGCTGGCCAGGCTGAGAGCCAGAGTGCCTGCCCTTTCTGAGCCAAAGGGGAGCCTCCCTCCACAATCTGCTATAGTCGTATGTGCAGAAAGAACTGGCCCATGGGCGAATGGAAGGGGTTGGTGCCTTAGCAAAGGGCAACCATCTGTGGGTTGAGCATGAGGGGCCAGTGCCTCTGCACAAGTCTGGTGTGGATTCTGCTCATTAGGGTTTTGTAGATTGAATGGGGACAACCCAACCCAATCCAATCTTCTCTTTTGGAAAGCGTGAATCCTGGTGGAAAATGAGGAGGCAGGTCTAGTTCTTCTTGCAAGAAACCTGCTGTACAAATTTGCCTAAGAAACAGCAGGACTCAGAGTGAAGATGGCATTTGAGGTTTTGATGTAGTTATATTGACTCTGCCAAAATACAAACCACTGTACCTTCAGCTACTGAGTAATGAAAGAAACAGACCCTTCCTGTGCCTCCCTCCATCCACACCCTCTCCCCTACCAGTCCTTGGTGGTACAGGGATAGGGTCAGGGATGTCTGGTAGATACGTTACCTAGCAACAAAAAACCAGAGTTTTAACACTAGCTATTGGAATGAGGCTTCATGGAAATGGCCCCATGAAAACATCCAGCTTGATGACTATCTGGCTGATGCAAAAAAAGTCCCTGTGCTGCTTCAAGTTTCTAGGGATCCTTGCACCAAATGTCTATTGCAGAAAGTATCCTGAATGTGGCCAGATATTATTTAGATATATCAATCTAATTTTTCTTTTTTTCTTTTCCTTTTCTTCCCGAAAGCAAGTAGTTTGGTCACTGCCTCCAGGGAGGCACGTTGCAAGCAGAGCAATCCTCCCAGACCGGGGCGTGAACCCAGTTCCCCTGCATCGGCAGGCGGAATCTCAACCACTGCGCCACCAGGGAAGCCCCAAGCCTGCTTTAATAGCCAAATGAAGACAAGGCAGAGCCCAGCTCTGAGACAGTCCACATCAAAGGTCAAGCAACAGGAAACTTACAAATATAGGGAGATTATTGGAAAGGTCTTTCAAGGGACAAAAAAGGTAGTTTCTGCAGTAGCTCCCTTTAGAGGGTAGGTCCCTCTAATAAGGGCGGAAATGTAGTCACAAATCACTTAACTCAGCTCGTACGAAGCCATTGTTCTAACGCTGCGCTGGGATAGGAAACATGGAGAGAAACTGAGAAGAGAGACAATGGCAGTTTAGAATTAGGATGAGCTGCTGGTAGTCGTTGCTGACTCTACACCGAGGGCTTGGTGACGAGATGTATCCATGGAGGCTGCGAGAGAAAAGGAGCCAGAGAGGAAATGAAGAGAAGCATTGTAATGAATTTTATAGAAGTAGTGTGACATTTGGATCTGGAGAGAGAAAACCACATGCCAAGCTATTGGCAGCACACATGGCTCTGTGCCTGCCCTACTGCACTGAAGTTTCTGGAAGGCCTTTGCCAGACAGCCTCGCCCCACACCTGCACGTCCAGAGGGCTGGGGAGCAGGGTGTCCTCAGGCAGAGCCAGCCCTCCAGCCTCTATCAGGGACTTTAAACAAGATCAAGCTACTTCTAACGAGGAAGGGGTAGCACTGTCCTTGTAACTGGCAAAATGTTCAGTTATCCACAACACTGAACATGCTTTCTAATCAAAATTGGTTTGATTTATACTGAAGCATCATTTCTACACTTACTAGTTAAAAATGCTTGCTGGTCCTCTTGTTAGAGCTGTTCAGGTAATCGAGCCTTGGAAGATGCCAGGAAGATGTCTAATCTGTATCTAAGCAATGTCCCTTTAGGCAGAGTGGCCTTCTGGAAACTTTAAGCATACAGAGGTACATGGCTGGGGACCACTGAACCTCATGGCCTTTGACCAAATAAAGATGACAAGAGAGTGTTCAGAAAAAGCCTGAGTGTTTATCCCTGATGAATTTCATTAAAGGGAAACGCAATCTGTGCTATTATGCTAATATCTGCAATAGCAATTTTATTATGTTCATTAATCTATAGTCAAGGAATAACATTATTACAGTTCTTACAGCTTTTCAAAGTACTTTCATAACTATTACCTTATTTGAACTGCACGGCAACCTTATGATGCAGGTGGGGCACATTTTTCAGATGAGAGATTAAGATTTACAAAAGTTGGGGCTGGAACAAAATCACACAGAGCAAGGACAAGATCTAGATCTTAGGACACTTGATGCAGTGTTCTTTACACCACCCATGGTGTGCTGGCCAGGCTGAGAGCCAGAGTGCCTGCCCTTTCTGAGCCAAAGGGGAGCCTCCCTCCACAATCTGCTATAGTCGTATGTGCAGAAAGAACTGGCCCATGGGCGAATGGAAGGGGTTGGTGCCTTAGCAAAGGGCAACCATCTGTGGGTTGAGCATGAGGGGCCAGTGCCTCTGCACAAGTCTGGTGTGGATTCTGCTCATTAGGGTTTTGTAGATTGAATGGGGACAACCCAACCCAATCCAATCTTCTCTTTTGGAAAGCGTGAATCCTGGTGGAAAATGAGGAGGCAGGTCTAGTTCTTCTTGCAAGAAACCTGCTGTACAAATTTGCCTAAGAAACAGCAGGACTCAGAGTGAAGATGGCATTTGAGGTTTTGATGTAGTTATATTGACTCTGCCAAAATACAAACCACTGTACCTTCAGCTACTGAGTAATGAAAGAAACAGACCCTTCCTGTGCCTCCCTCCATCCACACCCTCTCCCCTACCAGTCCTTGGTGGTACAGGGATAGGGTCAGGGATGTCTGGTAGATACGTTACCTAGCAACAAAAAACCAGAGTTTTAACACTAGCTATTGGAATGAGGCTTCATGGAAATGGCCCCATGAAAACATCCAGCTTGATGACTATCTGGCTGATGCAAAAAAAGTCCCTGTGCTGCTTCAAGTTTCTAGGGATCCTTGCACCAAATGTCTATTGCAGAAAGTATCCTGAATGTGGCCAGATATTATTTAGATATATCAATCTAATTTTTCTTTTTTTCTTTTCCTTTTCTTCCCGAAAGCAAGTAGTTTGGTCACTGCCTCCAGGGAGGCACGTTGCAAGCAGAGCAAAGATCTTTCTGACTTCCACAGTACTAAAGCTTAAGTTCTTAGGATAATGGTTCCCATGGGGGTATCACCAGACCTAAAAGGTGGTGTTGGAAATGTATGCCCCTCCTGAGTTTTACTGGTAGTTCATACGAATGGGAAGCATCACTGGCATTTTGTTCTCTAAAGAGCTGGGGATGATAAACATCTCACAATGAACAGGCAGGACTTGTCTTCACCAAATGTCTATGGTGTTTTGAAGAAACACGAAGGCAAAAGGATGAGGTCCTAAAAGAGTGAAAGTTGGGAAGAGTGAAAGGGGAGGAGTGGGAGGGGTAGAGGAGGAGTAGAGAAAGGTCTGGGAGTCCTGACTGCAGAAGGGACCATGACAATATGTCTACATGAGGGGCAAGACCTCAGAGTGATGTGCATGTATGGTGCATCCAGGCTAGGGTTTCTCAGCCTTGACACAGTTGACATTTCGGGCCAGATAATTCTTTGTTGCGGGACTATCCTGTGTGTTGAAAGATGTCCAGCAGCATTCTCTACCTCTCCCCACTAGAAGCCAGTAGAAACCCCACCTCAGTCACAACAACTCGAATGTCTCCAGACATTGCCCGATATCGCCCTGTGGGCAAAACTGTCCCCAGTTGAGAGCCACTGTTCTAGGCCAAGGGTTGCAAACTCAGTTGCTATAGGAACCAGGTGAAAACAACAACAACAACAACAACAACAACAGAAGTAGCAGTAGTAACAATTAACTCTTCTATGGTGCTTACTAGGTGCCAGACACCTCTCTAAACACTTTATAAATTTTAATTCATTTAATCCTCGCTATTACCCTATGAAGTAGGTACAACCTCATCTTACATATGAGGAAACTGAGGCACAGCGAGACTAAGAAACTTGTCAAAGGTCACACACTAGGAAGTAGCAGAGCCAGCATTTGAGCTCAGGCCCTGCGTTCCCAGAGCCCCAGCATTTCTCTGCTATAAGGCCTGACCACGGCACCGTTTCCCTTGATTGAAGTCAATTCATTTGCCTCGCCTAACAACTCAGGGAGAGAACATTCATTTTTTAAGGATTAAGGAGTCTTACAGTCTCCTGTGATACAAATGCTTCTATATTTGACAAGCGTTACTCAAATGAGAAGACTTACTAAATTGACAAAAATAGGTGAGCATTTTATTTTATTTTATTTTCGGTGAGCATTTTAAAGCACACAGTGTTAGGTGTGTCTTGGCTTCAGTCATGAGTGGGACCTTCCTCTGAACTACACCCTCTTGTATTCAGGCAGCACAGGGTTTTAGTTTCAGTGGAATACCTATAAAAATTGGGTGAACATCCAGAATTTACCATACCCAGCACTCTTTTCCCACCTCCTCTGTATTGGGGCGGCAAGGAACTATCCACTTAGTGTTGGGCTCTGCTTGAAGGGGACAGCTCATGTCTTAGTTGGGCATTCTTGATCAGACCTTGGGGGACGGGAGACTGCCTGGGGAAGAGGGGAGTAGCCTATGGGCCCCAATTCTGCACACCGCCGGTGACTTACATGGAGACTGTCCTTGGTGGTGTCTCTGGGTGCTTTAGCTGCGTTACGATCCTCTGGACGACTGTCCACTCATTGCTCCTCCACTTGCTGTTTCACAGACTGAAGAACTCCTTGTTCCCACCCCACCTGTGCGAGAGATTCACAGAGCCTCCCAGACCGTCACGGAATCCTAATTTGTGAGTACATCTTTGCTTTTCCAGTTCTTTCCCCAGCAGTGCTTCAACGTTGACCTGGAAGTGTCTGATGGGAAATCTAACATTTGGCTCCAAGTCCTCAGGTCTCAGGCTTTCCCTTGCGAGGGTGATGAGACGCTAATTTGAGTTCATAATTTTATGCTGAACGATTACCCTTAGAACAAGGCATTTGGATTTAACTTTAAATTGGAGTTTGAGAGGTGTAAAAGTCAAAAGAACTATGTCCACATTTTCATTATGGATACTCCTCATTCCCAACAGTTGTTAGAAAGATATTCAACACTTCCCACATTACATCTGGTTTTTAATTCAGTTAGAACCATGTATGCCTCCTCTGTATATCATAGTTAGAAACAAACAGCGATTTTCAGAGTAATTCTCCCTGACATGATAGTGAACACTTTTCCAGAATACAGAAGGGACTGGCTCTAAAACAAGTAATAATAAAGAATTCAAGCAAAGCTGCCAATACCAATCCTTAACATTGCAGTTGGTCCAGGACTTGTCCTGCGTTTCCAGCTTATATTCAACTACAACATTTACCTTTCTCTCTGGGCCCATTTCCATCCCAGAAAAGGACTAATATTTATTAATTATCAACTATATGGATAAACACCCTTCTTTATATATATTATCTCAATTCATTAAAAAATACTGTCAAAGTTCATTATTTAGGTCAGCTGTAACTTAGAAGACTAGATATATTGACAGACCACTAACTTTATAAGGGAGGTGCTGGCTAAGCAGCAAAGTACTCTGGTTGTTTGGAGGGACTGAACACCCAAGGACGGGGTGCTCATGAAGCCTTTCACAGAGGCCGCTTCTTCCAGGAAGGTGTCCCAGATCGTTCTCCCCATTTCCCTTCACCAAAGTGAAGTTAACTGTCTCATCCTCAAATGTTCACATCACTTCATTTTACCTGTTGCCCTGTACTGGAGTTATTTATTGATGTCTTATCTCCCTATTAGAGAGAAGTTGCTTTAGAGAAGATTGTCTCTTTCACTTATCTCCCTATGGACACCCTGATGAGCATGGTGTGTCGGAAGTTGAATAGATTCCCTTGAATGAATGAATGAATGAATGAGTGAGTGAATGAATTGATTTGGGATTTGAGCTGGATCTTGAAGGACAGACAGGCAGGTTTAGACATTTTTTTAAGTAACAAATCTGTCACTATAAACCATTTTGGCTAGCATCCTCTGGAGTCCTTACTGATGTTTTTCTCTAACTATGCATGTTTCCTCCCCTAGGTCCCACCCTGACACTCATTAGAATTGTTTACTAGTAGCATGGTCTTTAGTGACATTGAGGCTTTATTGGGATAGGGAGTTGGCACTTTGTTGCAGCGATCCCATTACTTCCCCGTAGGAGGCTGTCACTCCCCCAAAGTGCACCACCTCTGGTGTCAATCTCTCACTCCTGTGCTCTGCTCCGGACTGCTGGGAGCACATAGGCATGCTGCATGTCGCCTGCTCCTCCGGCTCTTGACAACTGCCTTCCTTTGTTTCCAAATCCTAAGCAAATTGCTCAGTTGACAATCAAAGCCTGCTAACATCAAACAGCTGCTCTAGACAGGTGTGTTCTACAGTTACCTGCTGTTTGCTTTCCTCAGCAGGGACTGATACGACAAACAAAACCAGGAGCTGGGTGCCAGCTTCCCGCTGGCGTTTTTCAGACTTGGAAATTCACCCTAGAAATAGCCTCCCTCAGTCTTCACCAGTGTGTGCCTGGGTGGGACGCTGTACAACCCCACTGGCTCCAGCAGTTCTTTGAAAAAGCTAGAAATCACAGTGGCTGCATCCAAGGAAAGAGGTTGGATAGTTCTAGAACTCTTGATTTTTAAAGGACTCCCAGTCGCCTTAAAATATTTTCTGGATTTTTCTTTCCTGTTAATGTGATTATATGAGTGTTGTCTCCTGCTTGCTGCTTTTAGCAGTCTTCCCAAAGATCTCAGTTTCTGACCTTTGAAGGTTGTTCTAACCAGCCTGGAGTATGACTGGCCATCCAGGCTCCCATCACTGGGGGGTATGAGGCTATGGCAAGTTGGAGGCAGAATGGATTCGCGCTCCTTCCAACGTTCCTTCCTGTGCTTTGGAGCCTGGCAAGCTAGCAACCATTATTTTCCATACTCTCTTTTATTTACCAGGTGCTTTTGCACGCAGGGTTGTGAATGTGATCTAAGTTCTGCCAGTTAGATGACCCTGCATGAAACATGGAAGGTGGCAGGGGGTGGAGCCCATGTTTCCTGGGGCCACTGTTTCTCTCGCGGCACCACTGTGACTGCGTCCGGGTTTTTGATGGTGGCCACTTCCTCACTGTACTGCTTCCCAGTCACGGTGGCTTCCTGATCACAAACCAGACAGCAGTTTCTTCCATTGTCTGGTGCTCAGAGTCACTCTTGAAAGCTCCACCTAGTGTCTGTGTCTTTAGCTTCTCTGGTAATTTTGTAATACGCTGCTTTAACTTGCTAGAGTGAATTCTCTTCTCTATGACTGACCCTCAGTCAAAACAGAGGGCAAATGGGGTAGACATGCATCCCCCACTGCTTGGCAGGGTGCATAGAGGTAATCAGCCAGCTGGCAGGGGTCCCGCACAGAGCTTCAGGCTGGAGGCTGGGAGAGAGGAGGACCACTGTTCCACCAGGGAAGAAGCTGTCTGCCTTTGGGCCTCTGCTCAGGCCCTTCCTCCAGCTCATGATAGTCTTTCTTCCACCTCCACGTTCCTCCTGCTTTGAGAGCCACTCCTTTTCTTGAGCTGGAAGTCGTTCTTGCTCCTCTGAACTCCATGAACACTCAGCACACTTCTCCAACGAAACGATCACTTTCTACTAGTATTGTCGTTACTTACGTACAGTTCTTACCTCCTGAACCAAATTGTTAGTCCTTTAAGAGCAGGAGAAGAATCTGAATTGTCTTGGCAGATCCTGAGAGTCCCAACACCTGGGAGTACGCTGTATGTATAGACACATGATAACATTCAGGACAGGAAGGAAAGAACGGAGGAGAGGACGTATGCGTAGTTATGCTCCCTGGCTAGCATCTGATTTACGATTTTTTCGTCGTTTGTCTTAACGTGGGTTTTGGGGCCTTTCATAGACGTCATGCCAGTTTAAATGACGGTATCAGAGCTGTAAGGCTGCCCAACCGCTTTCTGTGATGACGGAAATGTTCTAGATCTGTACTGTCCAGTGTGATAGCCCTTAGTATAGGTGACTTTTGAGCACTTGAAATGTGGGTAGTGTGGCTGAAGAACTGATTTAAAATTTTGTTTAATTTTAATTAAGTTTAAGGAGCCTTAGTGGCTAGTGGCTGCCGTATTAGAGAGTGCAACATCAGGGTACATACTATTCTGACTGGCACACGGGCCAGTCTATATTTACTATTCATTCTGTCACCACAGGCCAGAACACTGTGGATGTCATTCTGGTATTTATGGGCTGGGAGTTTGCCTTTCTGGCCAAGGACCAGGCCTTAAAGCTTAGGAGAAAGACAGAGTAGTGGAAGCTTCATCAGGAGACCTTACAAACAGGGGACCAGCTTTCAAATACTCTTTTTCATAATTTAAAAAAGTGATCTGACTCTTTAGAAGCAAATGATGCTTTCTACCTCTTGCCCCACTGAAGTGCAGGGCTGTGGAAGTGCAGAGGCAGAAAGTCACTAGAAGAACTGTTTGGCTATGTGCTGAGTGGATTTCCTTCCATGGATCGGCACTGAATGGATGACTCCTATTGGAAGGGATAATCACTTTCTCATCAAGACATTTTTTCCCTTTCTGTGGCATCTTCTATAGCAACCACAAGGGTATGTCAAACTGCAGCTAGATGTCAAGGATGGAAATAACCTCCTGTGGGCATCCTGGATTGCTGTGGGTATACTGACCCCAACACATGCTAGTCTTGGCCACTCTGCTGGCTCTTGCTACATACACAAAAGGGTATGATGCAAGGACAGGACTGGGATCAATGATGCAGATGCAGAGCACAGTACATACGCTCAGTACACATATGTGGTCATCTGGCTGCAGAGTGCCTTTCTTTCATGAAGTTCTAAGAATGTCCATGCAGGGACCTTTCATTTATAGTGATCTCTTGCACAGAATTCTTAGAGATCGGGGTTTCAGATCCTAAGAGAAGACAGTTCTTGGATTAGACGTTTCTTCAGTGAACTTGCCAGAGGAGGATGTAACCACCAACCACACTCACACTTGGTTTCACTCTGCTAAGTGCTCATGTTCTTACCTAAAAAATAGGGTTTTCTCTTTCTGAATTCTCTCACAGGCATTATTTCTTTTTCCTGCTGGGCACACAGACACACTCGTACACCCATGGTCACAATTTAGGGGCACTAGGGGAATCACCGAAATACTGGCTTGATTCTGGATGATCTGCAAACAATTTGGGGTGCACTGCTGGGAAGATAACACACCTGCTTGGCCCAGGGAGGGATGTTAATCCGGAATTCTGAATGTAAAGCCCAAGGCCTTCCCCATCATGGCAAATGGCTTCACCAAAGGAGGTGCTGCGTACTCGGTGAGCTTTCTTCTCTCTTTCTCCCTGCTCTCCCTGCTCCTCTCTCCTTACCCACTGCCATGCACCCTCCCTTGCTGAGCACAGTCTTATAAGCCCAAATGCAATTCCACCCTCGAAAGCAGGAGCTTCTGTGTGGTTCGCCTGGAGGGAAGGGAGGATGGAGAGGATGGCAACCTTTCTACTTCTTCTTCTTCTTCAACCTCTTCCTCCTGTTTCTCTTATAACTCTAGTTTCTTCCTCATCTTAAATCTCCATCTCCCTCCAATTCTTCCCGACTGACTGATCACATTAGACAGTGTTCTCACCCAGGGCATATCTGACTTTAATCAGGAAGTTGATAATGTGCTGTGATGAGGGTCTCACACATATCCTCTTAGAGTAAACCTAAAGAATTAACGTTTTATTATGGAAAATATAAAATATACACAAATGTCAGAGAAGAGTATAATGAATCACCCACTTCAACAACGATCAGGGTTTGCCATTCTTGTTTCATCCATTCCCAATCCACTTTTTTTGCTTGAGTTTTTTTAATCTTTAAAATATTCATTTATTTATTTAATTGAAATATATTTGACGTAAAATATTATGTTAGTTTTAGGTGAACTACATAGTGATTCAACATTTACATACATTAGGAAATGACTGATCACCACGATAAGTCTAGTAACCATCTGTTCCCATTCAAAGTTGTTACAATATTATTGACCATATTCCTTATGCTGTACATTACATCCTGGTCACTTATTTATTTTATAATCGGAGGTTTATACCTCTAATCCTCTTCACATATTTGCCAAACCCCCAAACACCCTCCCCTCTGGCAAACACCCATTTGTTCTCTGTATCTGTAAGTCTGTTTTTGCTTTGTTTTGATTTTTAGATTCCACATATAAGTGAGATCATACATATTTGTCTTTCTCTGTCTGATTTATTTCACTTAGATGACACCCTCTAGGTCGATCCGTGTTGTTGTAAATGGCAAGATTTCATTTTTTAAAATGGCTGAGTAATATTCCATTGAATGTATATACCACATCTTCTTTATCCATTCATCAATTGATGGATACTTAAGGTTGATCCCATATCTTGGCTCTTGTAAATAATGCTGCAAGGAACATTAGTGTGCATATATCTTTTTGCATTAGCGTTTTGATTTCTTTCAGTAAGTACCCAGAAGTGAAGTTGTTGGATCATATGGTAGTCCTATTTTTAATTTTGTGAGATACCTCCATACTGTTTTCCATAGTGGCTGCACCAATTTACAATCCCACCAATAGCACATGAGGGTTCCCTTTTCTCCACATCCTCGCCAACACTTGTTATTTGTTGTCTTTTTGATAATAGCCATTCTGACAGGTGTGAGGTGGTATCTCATTGTGTTTTTTTTTTTTTTTTTTTGCGGTACGTGGGCCTCTCACTGTTGTGGCCTCTCCATTGCAGAGCACAGGCTCCAGACGCACAGGCTCAGCGGCCATGGCTCACGGGCCCAGCCGCTCCACGGCATGTGGGATCTTCCCGGACCGGGGCACGAACCTGTGTCCCCTGCATCGGCAGGCAGACTCTCAACCACTGCGCCACCAGGGAAGCCCTCATCGTGGTTTTGATTTTCATTTACCTGATGATCAGTGATGTTGAACATCTTTTCACAAGCCTGTTGGCCAACTATATGTCTTCTTTGGAAAAATGTCTATTCAGGTCTTCTGTCCATTTTTTAATCGGGTGTTTTTTCTTTTTTCTTTTTTTTTTTTTTTTTTTTTTTTTTTTGTGGTATGCGGGCCTCCCTCTGCTGCGGCCTCTCCCGTTGCGGAGCACAGGCTCCGGACGCGCAGGCTCAGCGGCCATGGCTCACGGGCCCAGCCGCTCCGCGGCATGTGGGATCCTCCCAGACCGGGGCGCGAACCCGGTTCCCCTGCATCGGCAGGCGGACGCGCAACCACTGCGCCACCAGGGAAGCCCCGGGTGTTTGTTTTTTTGATGTTGAGTTGTATGCGTTCTTTGTGTACTTTGGGCATTAACCCCTTATCAGATGTATCATTTGCAAATATCTTCTGCCATTCAGTAGGCTGCCTTTCTGCTTTGTCAATGGTTTCCTTTGCTGTGCAAAAATTTTTTAGTTTGATGTAGTCCCATTTGTTTGTTTTTGCTTTTGTTTCCCTTGCCTGAAGAGACAGATCCAAAAAATATTGCTAAGACCAAGTCAAAGAGTTACATTGCCTATGTTTCCTTCTAGGAGTTTTATGATTTCAGGTCTTATGTTTAAGTCTTTGACCCATTTTGATTTTATTTTTGTATATGTTTGAGAAAGTAGTCCAGTTTGATTCTTTTGCATGTAGCTGTTCCCTTTTCTCAACACTATTTATTGAAGAGACTCTTTTTTCCTCATTGTATATTCTTGCCCCCTTTGTCACAGATTAATTGACCATATAAGCATGGATTTACTTCTGGGCTCTCTATTCTGTTGCATTGATCTATGTGTCTGTTTTTGTTTGAATTTTTTTAAAAAGCAAATTTAAGTCTTCAGATCATTTCTCCTATAAATACTTTAGAAATTATCCCTAACAAATAAGAACTTAAAAAGTATCATTGTCATGTCTAACAAAATCCAGGAAAATTTCTTAATGTCACCAATATTTAAATAGCAGGTACACCATTTTTTGTTTAAATACGAATTGGTAACTATCACCTTTTGAGAGGGTAATTTGGCAGTAGATTTCAAGATTTAAAATGCCTATACCCTCTGACTCTGCGTTCCACGTGTAAAAATTTCTCTTAGGATGTACTACATCAACTAAACTATGCAAAGATAGCATTGTTTATGAGAGCAATAAATGAGAAAAAACCTAAATGGGCTGTTTGGCCATTTATACCAAATTCATGTAAGGATTTAAAAGAAGGTGGTCGCTCTATGTGTTTTGATACGAAACTAAGACATATTATTATGTAAAAAAGAATAGCAGGAAGGATATATAAGAAACTTCTGGGAAGGATGGGCGGGAGAGGGCAACAATAAGACAGGAGGGGAAACATTCCTTTTCACCTGGTACCTTCCTGTGCATTTTGAATTATTTTTTATCATGAAGATGTATTACTTTTATAGTTTAAAAAAGTGTATTCTCATCAGGACAAGTTTGGGGAACTCTGTTTTTATGTTTGTGTAGTTTCTCATGTAAATATTATGGTAGCGGTTACTAGTGTGCTTGCATATCCTGTTCTCCTCTCCTTCCTAGTCGCCCAGGAAGATGACATTCTTCTGCCCATGTGCAGTTAGGTAGGGCCATGTGACGAGTTCTAGCCACTAAAGTATTTGTGAATGTGACATGTGTCACTTTCAGGCTAAGGTGTTTAAGAGCCCATGTGCCACCTCTGTGTTCTCTCCTTTCCTGCCACGGTCACTCTGGAAGCCTCCTGCTGAGATGGCAATGCCCCAAATTGAGGGAGCCAGATCCCTGAGGCACTGCACAGAGGACCCCCAATGTTCAGACTTCGCATGAAAAGGAAAAAAGCTTTTGTTGTATTAAGCCACTAGATTTCAGGGTTTGTTACTTCAGCTTAGTTGATCTTATACTGACTAAATTGGTAATGACAGTACAACCACTGGAGGCACATAAGAAACAGGCTTCCCCAGACTGCACTGCATGCCCTTGTAACACTGTGTGGAATGATTATAAACCTCCCCCATTTGCTAACGTTGCGATAATCATGCATTTGAGCTGCAAAAAAAAGGTAAGTACAATTCTCTGAGCCTCCTTGGCATGGGAACAATTAAGCAGGAGCCATGGCGCAGGTCAGTCCTGCCTATCGCGCTCAACGCCCCATGGCATAACATAAGCAGGAAAACTTTAGAAGTATCAGGTGCTCTGAGGGCCTCAGTCTCTTCTTTTTCCACTGCTTAGGAAGGTGGAAACTCCAGTTACAACAACCAGAGAGCCAGAAAAGATATCTCACTGCTTTGCCTCTGTTTGAATCAACTAAAAATAAGTAAATGTCCTGACTAGATAACAGCTTATTGGAAGATGGGGTGGAGGGATCTGAGGAAGTGAGCGAGAGTGACTTGGAGGGTACGGCAGAGACAGGACAAAACCAGAGAGGCACAAGAGAAAAGCACAGCTAGATCTGAGCTGAAATTCTAGCTGTGTAGCCTTAGGCACATTACTGAGTCTCTTGAGAGCCTCAGTTTCATTGTATGGGTGGTTGAGTGGTTGAAATGAGATAACGTATGTTAACAGTCCTTATGGAGTGTCTGAGAAACAGACAGAATCAGAGGCACCTCCAGGTAGGGGGCCTCTATGACCTGTACATATTTACAACTTTTTATTTTTTTATTTATTTATTTTTTTTCCCGGTATGCGGGCCTCTCACCGCTGTGGCCTCTCCCGTTGCGGAGCGCAGGCTCCGGACGCGCAGGCTCAGCGGCCACGGCTCACGGGCCCAGCCGCTCCGCGGCACGTGGGATCCCACCGGACCGGGGCACGAACCCGTGTCCCCTGCATCGGCAGGCGGACTCCCAACCACTGCGCCACCAGGGAAGCCCATATTTACAACTTTTGAGGGTGAGCCAAGATGGGGGGCATCAGGATGCCCACTCATTCATGGCTGTGATATCAGCATTGCAGGAGGGCAGCTGCATGGGGTAATTTCAGTACATTGGTAGCTCACCATCAGCAACAACAATGTGATGAATGCTAAAGCTCAGCCTTTATTGTGAGCATTTATACTGGTCTAACCACTTTCTATAAAGCCTTAGAACAGTCATATGAGTGTGACTATTGCTATTTCTATCTTGTAGATGATGAAACTGAGGTCCCAAGAGGTTAAGGGATTTGCCAAAGTCCACACAGCCTGTAGGTGGTAGAGCTGGGATTCAAATCCAGGGAGTTTGGTTTGAGAGTCACTGCTCTCAGCTCACTCAGCTGAGCACGGCAATGATGACTGTAGCTAATAGTAACAACTGAAAGCAGGCTAGGAAATATTTATCTCCCTAAAAGTTTTATAGTGAACTTCCTATGAATCATATTTTCACCCAGATTATATGTAATCTCAAAGTTAAAAAAAATGCAGGTAGGAAGGGGATTTTGAATCAGAAAATAAGTCATTTACATTCTATATTTTTCAGTGTGGGAAGGAGTATAGGGTGTGTCAGGTGGGCAGTCCTATGCAACATGGCTCCAATACCTGGAGTTCTATCTTGTTTGAGAGCCACACTGGAAAGGTGGGTCAGATGGTGGTGAGGCTTAGAGGCTCAGGAAGGAAGTCTGGGCTTTTCCTTAAGTCACTGGAGGTCACTGAGGAGGGGACAGATGTGATGAAATAATGTTCTGCTACAGTCCATCTGGCAGTGGTGTGCAGGGTGAAGGAGAAGCAAGAGAGACTGAGGCGGGGAGGCCAACAGGAAGGCTATTGCATGTGGGGATGAGGGCTGGGCTAGGCTTGAAGCAGAGAGAATGAAAAGATGGAGTGTCTGGAGATGAAAGGAAAAACCAAGAGGACTTGGTGATTATTGGAACCTGGGGTGGGGGAAACAGACACAGAGGTGTTCACCCACAGTAAGAATTAAGAGGAGAAAGAGATGATTTTAAGGGAAAGAAGATTCAGACACTGAATTTTAGATGAGATGGGAGTATTGAGGAGCGACGGCTAATAGGTGGTAGGAGATACTGTGATAAAAGGTAGAGGGCAACTCAGGGTTATGATGCAATAGAGAAATGGGAATGGCAGCGGTGAGGATTGGGGAAGGTTATGAGAGGAGGACTGAGAACCAAGAGACAGGGAGAGGAAGGAGGACCTCCAAGGGGTGGGCAGAACAGTGGATGTCAGCCTCAGCAAGGGTGAGCGTGGAGACCAGCCCATAGAACTAGACAGGGAGAGCACTGGTGACATTTGAAAGTGTAGCTTCAATGCTGCTGTGTTAGGCTTCTCCAGAGGAGCAGAACCAAAAGTGTGTGTGTGTGTGTGTGTGTGTGTGTGTGTGTGTGTGTGTGTGTATGTGTGCATGCGTGTATTAAAGAGATTTATTATAAGGAATTAGAGGCCAAGAAGTCCCAAGACCTGCAGTCGGCAAGCTGGAGACCGAGAAAAGCTGATGTGTAAGTCCAAGCCCAAAGACCTGAGAATCAGGAGAGCTGATGGTATAAGTTCCAATTTGAAAGCCAGCAGCTCCAGACCCAAGAAGAGCAGATGTTTCTGTATGAGTCTGAAGGCTGGAAAAGACCAGTGTCCCTGCTCAGGCAGGAGGAGTTCCCTCTTGCTCAGACTTTTTGTTTATTCAGGCCTTCAGTTGATTGGATGAGCCCCACCCACATTGGGGAGGGCAATCTGCTTTAGTCAGTGTATGGATTCAAATGTTAATCTCATCTAGAAACACCCTCACATGCCTAGGATAACCAAATGTCTGGGCACTCCATGGCCCAGTCAAGCTGACATGTAAAATTAACCATCACAAGTGCCATGAAGTCAGCTTTTTGGGAGCTAAATAACAAATGTGTGATGGGGGAAAGGAGGCAGGAAGACAAAATCACCCACTTGAGAATGCTGGCAGCCAAACGAAGGAGTAAAATCACATGCTAACCTGAAGGGGCGGCAGGGTCAACCAAGATTTATTTAGGTGATGGAGGAGACTTTTTCACTTGACTCTTCTTTGGTGTTTCACACAGACATTCATTGCCCCCGGTCACCACCCCACCTCCACTGCCCTGGAAGGTTATTAAATTGAATACACAATTTTCTATTCTAAGTATACTTGACCAAAGGTAAATTTAAGTTGGTTTGATTTTTTCGGCAGGCAACTATTGGCAGAAGCAGGTGGCTCAGCAGTGGTCTGGGGCAGAGGAAAAATTCAGCCCATGATCTAAAATGTGTTGTGGATAAAGGTGCACACAGCATACCGAAAGAATCAAAGTTAATTTTTCCATGATATTTGTGGATTTTCATCATTGACGCAAAATGGATCTGTTTCTTTTTTTTTTTTTTTTTTTTTTTTTTTGTGGTATGCGGGCCTCCCCCTGCGGCGGCCTCTCCCATCGCGGAGCACAGGCTCCGGGCGCGCAGGCCCAGCGGCCACGGCCCACGGGCCCAGCCGCTCCGCGGCACGCGGGATCCTCCCAGACCGGGACGCGAACCCGGCCCCCCTGCATCGGCAGGCGGACGCGCAACCACTGCGCCACCAGGGAAGCCCTGGATCTGTTTCTTAACAGCATGACGACTGCCTTAGCATTTACTTAAATACTGGGAAATACACATTTCAAGCATTAGTGTCAGATGGGTCAGAAGGAGCAAAGGAATCTGCAGTTTTGTCAGCTGGACCACGTGGTGAGTTGACAGTGGCACAGTGACATTTCCTTACACCTGTCCCCATCTAATCAATGATCTAGCAAGAGAGAGAGCAATTCTTAAAAGGAAGGAATTCAGACTCTGCAATACCTTAGAGATAAGTAGTGACAAAATCCTTTTCGAACTTTTCTAGATGATTTTCTAGAATCCTAGTTCCATGTTTCACCTGTGCTGCCCCCCTTTCCCACCTCTGCTCTTAAATAGATCCCACATACCCAGCTGGGCCTGGGTACTCAGCCCTGCTGAGCTTTCTTCCTGGAAACTGAATTTCTCTCCTCTCATCACTTATCCTCTTAAAAAAGACCACGGAAATGCCTCTCAAATAGCACTTGCATCCAGAAAGTCATGTGCACAGTGTACCTGGCCAACATGTCCTTTAACGGTCATTTCTCTCTGACTCCACTGTTTCTTTACTTTATTTAACAGAGGGTCCTCTCTGGTTGAGACCTACTCGTTGGTTTACATTGATAACTCACACATCACTCCATATTATTATCATATTACACATAGGTGCTCAATCAATGCTCTTGTTAGATTATTTGCGTATAATAAATTGTTTTTTTTAAATTTATTTTTGGCTGCGTTGGGTCTTTGTTGCTGCGCAGGCTTCCTCTGGTTGCAGAGAGCGGGGGATGCCCTTCGTTGCGGTGCCCGGGCTTGTCATTGTGGTGGTTTCTCTTGTCGTGGAGCATGGGCTCTAGGTGCGCGGGCTTCAGTAGTTGTTGTGCGCGGGCTCGGTAGTTGTGGCTCGCGGGCTCTAGAGCGCAGGCTCAGCAGTTGTGGCGCAAGGGCTTAGTTGATCCGCGGCATGTGGGATCTTCCTGGACCAGGGCTCGAACCCATGTCCCCTGCATTGGCAGGTGGATTCTTAACCATCTACGTTACCAGGGAAGCCCTAATTAATTGTTATAGTGTAAAATATAATTGAAGAAAAGAGATTACAGTTAACAATACTGTGTGATATACTTCAAAGTTGCTAAGAAACAAGATCTTAAATGCTCTTACCACAAAAAGGAAATGATAATTATGAGGGAATTCCCTGGTGGTCCAGCAGTTAAGACTCCATGCTCCCAGTGCAGGGGGCCTGGGTTCGACCCCTGGTCAGGGAACTAGATCCCACATGCCACAACTAAGTGCCTGCGTGCTGCAACTAAAAAGATCCCACATGCTGCAACTAAGATCCCACGTGCCGCAACTAAGACTGGGTGCAGCCAAATAAATAAATATTAAAAAAAAAGAAATGATAATTATGAGACATGATGGAGGTGTTAGCTAATGCTATGGTGGTAATCATATTGCAATACATAAATGTACCAAATCACTACATTGTATATCTTAAACTTACAGAATGTTACATATCAAGTATATCTCAATAAAAAATATATACAGGGACTTCCCTGGTGGTGCAGTGGTTAAAATCTGCGCTCCCAATGCAGAGGGCCTGGGTTCGATCCCTGGTCAGGGAACTAGATCCCACATGCATGCCACAACTTAGAGTTCGCATGCCACAGCTGAGGAGCCCGCGTGCCGCAACTAAGCCCTGGCACAACCAAATAAATAAATTAAAAAAAAAAAATATATATATATATACATTTGGCTCCCTGGGTTCTGCATCCTCAGATTCAACCAACTGCATTTCAAAAATTCCAAAAAGTAACTATGTACATAGCATTTACATTGTATTTACAACTATTTTCTTAGCATTTATATTGTATTAGGTATTGTAGGTAATCTGGAGATGATTTAAAGTATAGGGGAGGATGTGCATATGTTATATGCAAATACTACCTTATTTTATCAGGGACTTGAGCGTGGTGGATTTTGGTACCTGCAGGGGGTCCTAGAATCAGCCCCTTGCAGATACAAAGGGATGAAAGAAGAAATATCACTATACATTTATACATATGATATAATAATAATAATATCTAGTGATATCTCTTTTTTCAATTATATTTTTTTACACTATAATAATTATACTCAAATAACATAAGAGCATTTATTGAGCATGTATGTGCTCAGTATTAGGTTAAGGCCTATGAGAGAACAAATAGAAGACATAATAGTGGTCTACAGTTGACTATACACAAACTGGGAAAACAAGCTCCATACACAAGAAGCAACAGTTAACTGTCCTGGCTGGGTTGGCCAGGGAGGCACATGCAGGAGACTGGGAAGCAGGAGGGGATTTCTTCCCTGCTTCAGCCTCTCTGGGAACATCACATCCTTCTGTGACTACAGTTTCTGCTGGGTTATTCTCCTATTTCTCACTGACTCTGTCCCTTCCTTATTCCTTCTACTGTAGGGGTAGTAACAGCTTCCCATTATTGCTAGTCTCTGGGCGACCCACCTTTCCTTGACTGTTCTTTTAATCCCGTCCCCTCCTCTCTCAGTAGCCGCTTTCTTAAATTCTCTTCATCTGTACCATTGTGGGGTGTGTGTGTGTGAATTCTGTTTCCTGCTGAGACACCTGACTGACGCAATGAAACTTAAGTTGCAGGTAAGGGGTTGCTTTGCTTCTTGGTAGAGATTCTAATGTGTCAACCAGAACAAATACTTGTTTCATGGAGGAGAAGGGGGTTAGCCTTCCCCAGCAGGAGAGGAGGAGGAGCTTTGAAAGCAGACAGTCTATTTATAGAGAGGAAAAAGCAAGGGTTTGATGTGAACAAGTTGGCGTTTGGGTATACACAAGTCTGATTTGTACAGCTAATTTTTAGACTTTAAAAAGTTAGATGAATCCTTCCTGGAAGCTTGTGCTTCCTAAAATGTCACTCGTTTGAAAAGAGAGCTACATCAAAGCCCCAGGCACCAGAATTTCTGAGAGCCCAAACTTCACAGCCCTGCTGGGGGGCACTGCAGATCCTCAATTAGGAGGGGGAGTGGAGATGAGTAAGGAACTTCCTGCTGTAATTAGTCCTGGCATAATATTCTTTTTCAAGGTTTGTTAATTGAAATTAAACAGCTGCCATGTTTGGACAGGGACAAAAAAAGAATCAATTTTTCAGCCTTCTCTGATTTAACAATGACTGACAGGCTGTGAGGAAACCAGGGGCAATTTCACTTCCATGGCTACTGAGTCTCCCAGTGACTGACCCAAAGCAAAACAAAGCGTTAAGGAGGTGAAATGTTTTCTACTGCAGCAGGAGCAATGCTCCCCAAGAGTCCACAGGCCAAAGGACACATTAAGTTAGTCTCGTGGCCACTTGTCACTAAAATGATCCAGTAGCCAACTCTTCCCAGTTCCCCAAATCACCAACATACCTACTACCATATGCTGGAAGAAGCTAGAAACAATCAAAGAAGAAAGAAAAATGCCTGCCAAGTGAATCCTTTGCTAGGTAAATCCTTTTCCAGATAGGGAGTGGTAACAAGGGGTGGTTTTATCACCCTAGGGGCCAGTTATTAAAAGATGTCGAAGGAAAAATAATTTTTGCAATGCACTTAAGGGTGTACTAGGTGCTTTCAGAGAAGTTGTCAATTCAATTCTCACAGTAACATGGTGACTCAGGTCTTATGAAACAAACTAGACTTGGAGCTAGAGGGCTTAAGTTTGTGTGTGGCTTCACCAGAAACTTCTCGTGTGATTTTAGGTCTCTGTGCCTCAGTTTCCTTACAAATAAAATGAAAATAATGCCTCATCCTCATAGGTGAGAGAGAATCAACTCAAGCACATTGACTTCTTTGGATGAAAAGTTCAGTCTATGTAATAAAATAACAATTATTAACGTGAATATAAACAATGAAAGCATGTGGGCTAAAAGCCAAAGAGAATGCTAGGTGAATACTCAAATAGCAAAAACATCAACTGTAGGAACAAGGCGCAACTGAAATTTTAAAGCTTTCTCCAAGTATAGTTCTTTAGTGTGTGTGTGGGGGGGCGTTCGGTTAAATCACAATTATAAATTCTCTTTAAAAATGGCATAAGAAATGAAAATCATTCAGATCTCCGCTCAAGTGCCACATAATCATTGAGGATTTCCCTGATTACCCTACAAAATAGCATGCTAGTCACTCATCTTCCTTAACCCTGCTTCATTTTAAATACTTGGTTTATTATCTTTCTTAACGGGAATATATGCTCCAGGAGGGAAGAGATTGTGTCTGTTCTGTTCGGTCTTAACTCCTCCATGCTTACCACAGTTCCTGGTACATACTAGATACTCAATCGGTGTTCACTGAAAGAATTTAATGATGATATAATATAAAGTTCAGTGTTAAATATTCTTCCATTTTTTTGTAGTAAAGCATATAACATAAAATTTACCATCTTAACTGTTTTTAAGTGTACAGTTCAGTGGCATTAAATAAATTCATAATGTTGGGCTACCATCACTACCATCCATCTCCAGAGCTCTTTTTATCTTGTAAAACTGAAACTCTACACCCTTAAACAATAACTCCTCATTCCCTCTCTCCCCAGCCCCTGGCAACCACCGTTCTACTTTCTGTCTCTGAGATTTTGACTAGTATAAGTACCTCATCTAAGTGGAATCATACAGTATTTATCTTTTTGTGACTGGCTTATTTCACTTAGCATAGTGTCCTCAAGGTTCATCCATGTTGTAGCATATGTCAGAATTTTCTTCCTTTTAAAGGCTGAAGTGTTAAATATCTTGATTCTCACAAAAGTTTTTGTATAGAGGGTACCATGAGATATCTAAATACTCCACCCGATCTTCTAAAAAAATGTGATTTATGAAAATGGTAGCAATATTGAAAGTATATCTCACTGCAAAGCAAACTCAGCAAAGAAATATTCACTTCCTCTCGTACTAAGGGTGGTATCAGAAGTTCATGTGAATATCAACTTATGTGGCTGGAGGGGATTAAAGAAGATTCAAGTATAAAGTAGAATAGTTAGGTCACAGTTAGCTGTTCCTGCTCATGATAGTCTTACTGGTAAGCAAAACATGTTCTACATGGTATCACTCAATGGTGAAGGCTTTGCCTGGCAGTGAGGAGCCACTTTTACCTAGTAAATATCTTCACTCAGATCACTCACTCTAAATAGTACTCAGCTTTCCAGATCTCGGTAAATGGCATTCCATTCATCCAAGGTGATCTTAAATCCTAACACAGGACATATAGGACTCCTGATTAAATATGGTGGATTAACTATGTGTGTTTGTCTCTGCTTACATCTGGGACCTTATTAAAATGATTGTACAGAAGTTTTAAAAAGATACAAACCCACTGTAATAGAACTATCATATGACCCAGCAATTCCACTACTGGGCATATACCCTGAGAAAACCATAATTCAAAAAGAGTCAGCTTTCAGAGAAGTTGTCAATTCAATTCTCACAGTAACATGGTGACTCAGGTCTTATGAAACAAACTAGACTTGGAGCTAGAGGGCTTAAGTTTGTGTGTGGCTTCACCAGAAACTTCTCGTGTGATTTTAGGTCTCTGTGCCTCAGTTTCCTTACAAATAAAATGAAAATAATGCCTCATCCTCATAGGTGAGAGAGAATCAACTCAAGCACATTGACTTCTTTGGATGAAAAGTTCAGTCTATGTAATAAAATAACAATTATTAACGTGAATATAAACAATGAAAGCATGTGGGCTAAAAGCCAAAGAGAATGCTAGGTGAATACTCAAATAGCAAAAACATCAACTGTAGGAACAAGGCGCAACTGAAATTTTAAAGCTTTCTCCAAGTATAGTTCTTTAGTGTGTGTGTGGGGGGGCGTGTTCGGTTAAATCACAATTATAAATTCTCTTTAAAAATGGCATAAGAAATGAAAATCATTCAGATCTCCGCTCAAGTGCCACATAATCATTGAGGATTTCCCTGATTACCCTACAAAATAGCATGCTAGTCACTCATCTTCCTTAACCCTGCTTCATTTTAAATACTTGGTTTATTATCTTTCTTAACGGGAATATATGCTCCAGGAGGGAAGAGATTGTGTCTGTTCTGTTCGGTCTTAACTCCTCCATGCTTACCACAGTTCCTGGTACATACTAGATACTCAATCGGTGTTCACTGAAAGAATTTAATGATGATATAATATAAAGTTCAGTGTTAAATATTCTTCCATTTTTTTGTAGTAAAGCATATAACATAAAATTTACCATCTTAACTGTTTTTAAGTGTACAGTTCAGTGGCATTAAATAAATTCATAATGTTGGGCTACCATCACTACCATCCATCTCCAGAGCTCTTTTTATCTTGTAAAACTGAAACTCTACACCCTTAAACAATAACTCCTCATTCCCTCTCTCCCCAGCCCCTGGCAACCACCGTTCTACTTTCTGTCTCTGAGATTTTGACTAGTATAAGTACCTCATCTAAGTGGAATCATACAGTATTTATCTTTTTGTGACTGGCTTATTTCACTTAGCATAGTGTCCTCAAGGTTCATCCATGTTGTAGCATATGTCAGAATTTTCTTCCTTTTAAAGGCTGAAGTGTTAAATATCTTGATTCTCACAAAAGTTTTTGTATAGAGGGTACCATGAGATATCTAAATACTCCACCCAATCTTCTAAAAAAATGTGATTTATGAAAATGGTAGCAATATTGAAAGTATATCTCACTGCAAAGCAAACTCAGCAAAGAAATATTCACTTCCTCTCGTACTAAGGGTGGTATCAGAAGTTCATGTGAATATCAACTTATGTGGCTGGAGGGGATTAAAGAAGATTCAAGTATAAAGTAGAATAGTTAGGTCACAGTTAGCTGTTCCTGCTCATGATAGTCTTACTGGTAAGCAAAACATGTTCTACATGGTATCACTCAATGGTGAAGGCTTTGCCTGGCAGTGAGGAGCCACTTTTACCTAGTAAATATCTTCACTCAGATCACTCACTCTAAATAGTACTCAGCTTTCCAGATCTCGGTAAATGGCATTCCATTCATCCAAGGTGATCTTAAATCCTAACACAGGACATATAGGACTCCTGATTAAATATGGTGGATTAACTACGTGTGTTTGTCTCTGCTTACATCTGGGACCTTATTAAAATGATTGTACAGAAGTTTTAAAAAGATACAAACCCACTGTAATAGAACTATCATATGACCCAGCAATTCCACTACTGGGCATATACCCTGAGAAAACCATAATTCAAAAAGAGTCAAGTACAACAATGTTCATTGCAGCTCTATTTACAAGAGCCAGGACATGGAAGCAACCTAAGTGTCCATCGACAGATGAATGGATAAAGAAGATGTGGCACGTATATACAATGG
>NC_041230.1:41420234-41429867 GCF_002837175.3 Physeter macrocephalus | reverse complement strand
AAAAAAAAAAAAAAAAAAAAAATATATATATATATATATATCTGGGACAAAGTGAAAGAGTGGAGAGTGGTAGTATATATGTGGACATATACATATATACACTACCAAATGTAAAATAGCTAGGTAGTGGGAAGCAGCTGCATAACACAGGGAGATCAGCTCGGTGCTTTGTGACCACCTAGAGGGGTGGGATAGGGAGGGTGGGAGGGAGACGCAAGAGGGAGGAGATATGGGGAAATATGTAAATGTATAGCTGATTCATTTTGTTATACAGCAGAAACTAACACAACATTGTAAAGCAACTGTACTCCAATAAAGATGTTAAAAAATAAAACCAAATAAAATGAAAAAAAAAGATACAAACCCACTATAGAAAGAGAGTGAAAGGGGTGACTGAACAGACAAGAAAACTCAATGATTTTTGGAAGTTAGAAAGCAGATGACTAAATGAGATGGCTCATTTAGCAAATAATGGAAGCTGCAGCTTAAAGTTAATTTAGAGGGTGATATGGATAAAGGGCTTGGGATTTAGGCACAGGTACTGGACAAAATCAGTGACCAGAACAGTCGACCTTCCTCCCACCTCCTAACCTCAGTGCACAGAACAGCAGCAGCAACATATCTGCCCTCCAGGCAGGAGATCAGAAGTTTGTTCTCTGGATAAACTAGAGGTCCCTAGGACTAGACGTCCCCACACTAGCATTCTGTACCTGGTAATCCTAAAGTAAAGCCCATTAGTTGGCATGCCTTATTCCCACCCCCAAATAAAGCCCCCCCCCCATTTAGAATCTCACATTTAAAAAGGAGTGACAGGCAAGGATGTTTGAGGAAAACCCCAAAACTGAAAGGAAGAAACAAAAATAGATAAACAGAAAGAATGAACATGGAGGAAATAGATATAATGTACAGAACAAAACCAAAAACAAACGAAAGAAACAACCTCTAGTTCATATCTTTGGAGAGATTTGAGAAGCTGTCATACAAAAGAACATTTGGAGAATAAGAAAGAGTTGTTAGAATTTAAAAATAGGATTTCTGAATTTAAAAATGTGGTGGAAGAGTTGGAATGTGACACCAGGAAAATCTCCCAGAAATTATAGCAAGAAGTAATAAAAAATATGACAGAACAGATAAGAGACATAGGATATTTATATCTAGATGAGGTTGGCAATTAATGGCCCATAGACCAAATATAGCCCATGGCCTGTTTTTATATGTCCCTTAAGCTAAGAATGCTTTTTACATTTGCAAAAGGTTGTACATTAAACAAAAAAGAAAAATATGTGTCTGAGGCCATATATAGCTCCCAAAGCCTATAATATTTACTATCTGACCCTTTTCAAAAAATATTTGCTGACCCCTAATCTAGAAGTCCCAACATCCAACTAATAGGAATTCTAGAAAGAAAAGAGATAAAATGGAAAGAGGAACTCATCAAATAAATTATACAAAACAATTTCCCAAACTTAAAGACATGAATCTCAGGCTGAAAAGGTGCACGGAGTATCCAGACCAAGAAATGAAGATTAGGCCTTTACCAAAGAATATCATTGAAATTTCAGAACATCTGGGATAAAGAGAAGATCCTGAAAGTTTCCAGAGGGGATAGAAAAACAGGTCACCTACAGAGGCATGAGAGAGCAGATTTCTTAATGCTAGATGCTAGAAGAGAATGGAGCAAGGCAGCTCTAGAGGAAGGGTGTAGAAAACAGACTGTAATGTGTGTTGATTTTCATTCGTTGCTTTTGCTGAGCTGTTATTATAAGAAGGAGATGAACTCAGGAGAGAATTGGCAGGTCTATAAACAGAAACTAATGGGAATAAAAAATAAGTCCAGACATTTGCATAGTCAAAGGGTTGAAAAAGCTCACTCCTTCCAGACCCCAAACAGTAGAGGATACGTGACAGAGGCCTGGTGAAACCTCTCAGGTGAACTACGACCCAGCTTGTGGCAAAGACCAGACTGAAGGTATGGCATTCCCATTGATCGTTCCAGATAGTCTCAAGCCAGTGCCTTTGAATTGATGGAGACTGGCTCGAGGGCACTGAAGCAGAGATACGAGGCAGGGTTGAAAATCATATCTAGGAAATTATTGGCTCGTGGGACTGAATGGGAAGCAAATAAACCAGAAGGCTATACTAGTTTTTCAGAGAACCGTACTGCTAAAGAAACCACGAGTCTGGATTAAAGAAGCTGTTAACTACTTGAGACATAAAACACCATTAGGCTCCCTTGCATAAGCAGAAAGCAGGCCATAGACTTTTAACTATATACAGCTTCCCAAGACCCATTTCAGATGTGATCCATAGATGAAGGGATTTCTTCCTAGAGAGCAGAACTGGGTCCTTGACAGGGTAGGAGGCCTTCACAATGCCGGCGCCATAGGACTCCAGCATTTGTTAGGAATGAGTGACTGTAGTGTACCTCCTTTTCATTCCTTTTCTGACCAGGAATTTTTAATTGCAATTCTTGCCCCTGCTTCACTACAGTATATAGGGTGGGGATGGGATGGAGAGAAGATAACTCCTTCTTTTAGTTCACTGGTTGCCATGCTAAGAAGAGTTCCATCTTACCTGATGGAGAAATCTGGACTTTGAGTCATCCCCCTTGGGGAGAGGTGAGTGTGTTCTACATGTGGGGAGAAGAAAGAAACTGATACTTGGTGACCAGAAGGATAGACTGTGGGACAGACCTCTATGCTCATGAATATCCAGTTTTCTCTTTCATGGACTCATAGCTACTCTAATTACTGTGCAATCCTTGCATCTAGGTGAAACCATGTAATTGAGTTCTGGCTAATAGACCACAAGTAGAGGCGGTGGTGTGCTGGTAACTGTTTAACAACGGGCTCCCCATAAAACAGTATATGCATATGTGCTTGAGTTTATTATAAATTTGCTGATAGAAAGGTTGTGAAGCACATTATTTACAATTAACAATATAACCATTACATTAAAATACGCAGTATTCTTCACTGTAATTTCCATATAGCCAATTGATTCTCTCAGAATGCTTTTGTTGATTTTTACCAGACTCTTGTATTGTAGCCAACTTGTGGTTACAAATTTGATGAATGAGTATAGTTCCAACACGAATATTGGTTGATATTGTCTTTTACATTATTGAGTAAGTGAAATAATGAAGACGTACGTTAGAATTTACTTGTTTATTAGTAATGTCGGCAACCTCTTTGCTTAATCAGTTAATGGTTATCAAATACTAGAAGAATATTTCCTCAATGTTTTGTGCTATTTATAGTGTAATGGCTACAGATACAACATGATTTTAATTAATCTGTATTTTTAGATTTCTCTTTAGATTTCTTTCTCTATAACTTTTAAAAGTCTCTAGGCAATCAAAACAATAAATCAAGCCCTGATTTATAGTGTTTTCCAATTTCCTTGGTGTAAATACCCCCACCATCATCATATTTCAAACAACCGACATGATGTCATTGAACATGAAATCAGGAAGAGAAGCACAGAAGCCACCATTCTATAATATTTCTCACTTACTGATACAAGAGACATAAATAATCTCAGGCCTAGATAATAGAAAAATGTAGTAAAAGAGGTAGTTTGAATAAGTATTACCTTTGTTTTTTATTTAATTTGTTTTTAAAAATTTAATTGTATGTTTATATAATTTAATTTTTAATAATGTCTGCGTTTAACAACCAGTTTGCAAAATGCCTGGAAATTGAAGCAGTGGCTGCTGCAAGCTGTACTGAGTTGGCTCCAGCGCACCCCTGAAATGACGTATGACACTTACACATCTGACCTCTCAAATGTGCAGTGCAACCCTTCACATACCCTCCCTTCACTCACTGGCCAGCCCAGTGCAGAGGATCCACTGAAGGACTCCAAGAATGCCCTAGGGACAGCAGAGCCTGGATCCCTGACTCACTAGAGAGATGCCCAGAAATGCCATCCTACTAAAAATATCTACCTTAAACTTTGTGTGAGCAAAAGACAAATGTTTGTTGTGTCAAGTCTCTGAAATTTGAGGTTGTTTGCTATAGCAAAACCTAACATGATTGATACACTTGGCGACAAAATTTTAAACATTAAAAATAAAATGAGAGGACTTCCTTGGTGGCGCAGTGGTTAAGAATCCACCTGCCAATGCAGGGGACACAGGTTTGAGCCCTGGTCCGGGAAGATCCCATATGCCATGGAGCAACTAAGCCCGTGCGCCACAACTACTGAGCCTATGCTCTAGAGCCCGCGAGCCACAACTACTGAAGCCTGCGTGCCACAATGACTGAAGTCCATGCCCCTAGGTCCTGTGCTCCACAACAAGAGAAGCCACCACAATGAGCAGCCCGTGCACCCCAACGAAGAGTAGGCCCCACTCGCTGCAACTAGAGAAAGCCCACGCGCAGCAAAGAAGACCCAACGCAGCCAAAAATAAATAAGTAAATAAATTTATTTAAAAAAATAAATAAAAATAGAATAAAATGAGGGATTCATTTAATTATAGTATTAAAAATAACTCTAAAATATAGTGGTCAATATTAGAAACAACAGTAATGTTATGTAACATAATCAATGCCAGCCATCTTCCACATCAAATCTTAAACTATTGCTATTACCCTTGCCTGTTCATCCTGGCTTTCATCCACTAGTGATCTCTGTTCTTTCCCTGTGTAAATCCAGAACTAAAAGTATCTCAAAAACAATGCCCCTGATGTCAGAGCTTCACTTATTACTAATTTATTTGACAAATGCTTAGGGTCAAAGACCAGAATCTTACAGTTGTAAGTAAATTGTTGCTATTGGTCAGAAAGCTTTAAAAAAAAATCCTTCAGCTTTAAGATAATGTTTGAGAGATTGTTTGAACTGTAAGACCACTAGATATTAAAGTGTGCATCTGGGTACAGAATCTTATCTGAACCCATTATCCCCTAAAGTTAGAACCTGTGGTCTTTTCTCAGGGAATATTCTGACAATACTTACACTAAGCACAAGGAATCAGCCAGAAAAGCGCTCAAAAGATACTTTAATGGAAATTAAGAAATGTCCAGTAATAAGTCAATGGAGTCTACCAGAAAACAGAAATGCCCTGAGAAACTACTCTTTTTCCCCAGGCTGAGGAGTTCTTAAAATTTTTTAACATGAACATCTAACCCCAGGTTAAAGGGTTCTTTAAACTTTCAAATATAAACATCTAACTTAGAGTGTAAAACAGTCCAGAAAGTACAGTGGGTAACAGCTTTGAAGGAAACACATTTCTACAGATGCCTTATTCATTCACCAGACATTCGCTAGGCATCTGCCACGTGCAAGGGATGCACAGGTGGAAGCCAAGGTGGTGAGTAAGGCTTCGTGGAAGAGGTGGCACGGAATTGCTATGTGGGGAGTGGAAAAGGGCACGCCAGGCTAAACAAATGGCCTGAACAAAGTGCATGACATACTTGAGAAGTGGGTAAAGTACTAGGGGGTCAAATTGTGTGAAAGACCCTAATGACACAGACATTTTGGACTATATTTTATATACCAAGAGGGAATCTCTGTAGGGTTTTTGTTTGTGTTGGAAAAGGCAGCACATTAAGGGCTAAGATGCAGAGGGAAACTGGAGGCCGAAGACCGTTGGGTGGTGAGAGACAGCACGAGTGTAGGTGAGAGGTAGGGGTCTGAAACAGGACTGTGGGAAAGGAAGAGGAGAGACAGCCATGAACATGTGGGGCGCACATCCACAGGACTTGATGGCTGACTGAATGTGCATGTTTTGGGGGGCTGTGAGAGCAGGGCTACACTACAGAAGACTTGCATGTCTGGAGCCTATGGGAACTGCTCAACAAGGCCACCTTTACCCAAGATGGGAAAGGTGAGGTGAGGAGACATGCATTCAGTTTTGGAAAGCTGAGCTGGAGAGGCCACTGGGCAGATCCAGGTGAAAATAGGGCACTCAGAGATACATCCTCAACTTTCCATTTTGTGGATACGTCAATTAAACAAACATTTCTCGAGTCTTTACTACATGCCATGAGAAAAACCTTGGCCACATTGGGGTTCGTGGTCTAGTTAGTCCCCGAGTAAAAGGAGCCTTCAGTTTAACTGAAATATTACCCCAAGAGTGGACCTGGCGGAGAAATTAAAGAAATGCATTTAAATCTGCCAGATAAGATTTTGCACAACTGTGATACTCTATACTATGGCAAGACTGAAGAAACAGACACACTCATGTATTACTATTGGAAGTAAACTGGCATAACTCTTTGTAAAGTAATTTGGAAGTACCTGTCAAGAGTCTTAAAAAGGATTATAGTCTTTAGATCAGTAATTCCTCAGGCGATTCCAAAGAAAATAATCGCTAATGTAAAAAAGCTTTCTGTACAAACATGTTCATCACAATAGTATGTGTGATAACAGTTTGAGAATTAGCTTAGATGCCCAGTTGCAGTGGAATGGTTTGGTAAATTATGACAAATCTGCTAGATGGAATATTAAACAGTCATTAAAAACTATGCTTGAAAGAAGTGTGTTACTTGTGTTATGTTTACTGGGAAAAAATGATATTCAGCATCATCACAATTGCATAAAATAAAACCAAAAGCCCATGAATAGAAAAAGAACAACGTCTAGAAGGAAACACCACAGTTTTAATAGCGGCTGTTTTTCGGCACTAGAATTTGGTTTTCCTTATTTGATCCATTCTTTCGTGTTTCCCAAATTTTCTATCATAAGCATTTAATGACTATTTAATCAGAAAAATAAGTTCTAACTAGAAAATACATAATAAAGACCGATGAGGACTCAGTGGAGACTGCTTTTGAAATTGAAAGGTAGGGACTTCCCTGGTGGCGCAGTGGTTAAGAACCCGCCTGCTAATGCAGGGGACACGGGTTTGATCCCTGGCCTGGGAAGATCCCACATGCCGCGGAGCAACTAAGCTCATGCGCCACATCTACTGAGCCTGCACTCTAGAGCCCGCGAGCCACAACTACTGAAGCCCACGTACCTAGAGCCCGTGCTCCGCAACAAGAGAAGCCACCGCAATGAGAAGCCTGCGCACCGCGATGAAGAGTAGCCGCCGCTCACCGCACCTAGAGAAAGCCCACACGCAGCAACGAAGACCCGACGCAGCCAAAAATAAGACACCCCTTGATTTGTTTCTTCTACTGGTATTTTCCCCTATCCACTTTCTGCTTTAGGAAGGGTTAGATCACCTCTGGACATCCTCACTAAGGGCCACTGATGGTTCTCCAGAACTCACAGGTTCCTGCAGATTGTCTTTTCTCCATTTCCTGCAGTGGCTCCTCAGACTCGGGCAGCCCAGAGCAGGTGGGGGAGGGGAGCAGAAAGCGGGCGATTGCTCTGAGACACGCCATAAGCCCATAAAGTCTGAAAGGTTAAGCAAAGACTGAGGCATGAAGAGTGAAAATTCTCCGTTCAACAATAATCTCCCCCCTCCCTCTACTCCTCTTAAAATGGAAAGAAGGGGTTCAAGATGACATTAGGCACTTTAAAATATGCAAAATTAGGAGCTGGTGCAGACCTCATTAACACCCGCCTCCAACATCATTAAGATGTTTCCAAGAAAATTAATTGAGAGACTCATTAAAAATAAATTAAGAAAAATGTGTTGCAGAGCGCCAGCCCTCAGCTCATAAATCACAGCTCAGAGCTCCGGCCCGCTGCTCCGGCAATTAACTCCAACCTATTTGTTTTATCCTGACTGCGAAAATTAGAAAGCAGACGTGGAGATTAGATTAGGGACGTCTGTCAAGCGGAACTTGAAGTGAATATTTTAGGATACAAAATGGAAACCAGGAAAACAAAGAAAGCAGAGATTTCATTCTGAGGAGCTTGTCTTTGAAAAGTGACAGGCAGATGAAGGGTGCTGGAGGGAGAGCATGGGGAAGGAATACATACACTTGTTGGGAGGCAGGAAGGGCAGGGGAGAAAAAAGAACAGACGTTTGAACTATTCTGACCAGGAACAGCACAATGCATTTGCATTATAAATATAAACTGATCCATGTCTCGGTAAAGATGGCATTGAGACGTAAACCAGATGATCCTGAGGATACTTGCATACATCGTATTTTAATGTTTAGACATATGGCCATTTGGCCTAATCACTCAAAACAGTTATTGGTCTCCTGCGATATGTTATGTGTCAGTGATGACTACATGCTCTGCTATATGATGTGAAATATGTCAATCCCTTCCGTGTTATCTCTATGCAACAACACAACCAAAGATTACTGAGTAGCAGCTGGCACTTTGCTGACCTCACTCATGTATGTGATTTCATTTAACTTTCATATCTCCAAAGAAGAAAACCATTTTACAAGATGTAGAAACTGAGGCTTAAAGTAAAGTTCTATGTGTGGGAGTTACTTGGTCAGGAAATGGCAGAGTTGGGAATGTAACCCTGGTGTTTTACATCTAAGACCCTGCAGCCCTCAGTGACACAGCTTCTTTTCATCCAAAAGTACATACTGGGTCACTGTATTTTTCAACCCTCAAATTAGAAAGGCTTTTTGTTCTTCCCTTCCTTCCTCCTTTATCTTCTCCTTCCACAAATATTTACTGCACACTCACAATATGCCAGGCATGGTACCAGGTCTTGGGGGATATAATGGTGGCATTGTTGAATTTAGAAAGACAAGCACTGAATAAGTCACTGCAAAATGTGAAGGATGCTATAAAGGATACGCTGAGAACACTGCAAAGGGGAGCAGAGACTGTCCATCATTTGGGTCATTTATTGAATGCCTACCATGTACCAGCACTGAGGGCCCAGGTGTTGGAATGCTGGCTCTCCCACTTACTAGCTATGAGACCTTGGGTAAGTTCTTTAACCTCTCAGTTTCCACATCTGTAGAATGGGTATAATACTAATACTTACCCCAGAGGTTTATTTTGAGGCTGAAATGAGAAAATCTGTTAGACGTCCTTAGCAAAGTGCCTGGCTCAGAGTAAGCACTGAGTAAATGTCAGCAGTTATTATTTGGAGGTGACATTTAAGTTGGCTCTTAAAGGAGCAGTAGGAATTTAATCAGAAATCCATTTCTGGGGACAGCTGCAGCCTTATGGGTGGTATTTAAAATTATTTGCGTCTTTCAAATAAAAGAGGGAGCGAATAATCTTGAGTAGATAATAAGAGGCAGGCCAGCCTGTCATGACAGACAGCCTCACTGGGCCAGGGGTCTGCTGTTCTGAGATGCAGAATGAAGAGTGGAATGCAGCAGGGCAAGGAACAGTGGCAGCTTTGCTTCTTTTCTTCCAAAGCATCTCAAAGGTACTGGGGAAAAAACTCCATGCTCAGGGGAGAAAGGTTAAGATTGAGAAGGTGTGTCATGTCACAGAATTTTCACAATCCCTGCCTACCTGGCCTAGGAAACAGGATCAGTAGGTAGTGGACTGGCATCAGTAGGCTTTGGAAATTCAGTGACACTGCAGTGAATTAGGGTTTATTTTTCATTCTGTTTAAATCTAGTTTTCAAAAGATTGAGTGTAATTCTTGACTACAGGTCTGCTGGCCCATCCTTATTTGTAAGGCTGTAATAACCCAAAAGACACTGATAATAACCCAGAAGATGCTGATACTCAGCTGGATGTTCTGATATGGTCCCAGCAGTTGCTTGTGATTGTGTTCTTTTTTTTTTTTTTTTTTTTTTTT